>NC_059105.1:62893978-63053978 GCF_020740685.1 Jaculus jaculus
ACTGCTTTGTAAGCACTACACTTAATGTTCCTATTCATATATTAATGCTACTCTCACTTTTAGTTAAAGAAGCTTCTCTTTTCAGATGGTGGTGACCACTGGGATGATCCATAAGGCAACATAGAGCTGAGAAGAAGTGACAGAGGAGTGTCCAGAGTAAAATATCTCTATCATACCCTCCAAGGCTCAGGGTCATTGTGGAAGAGGTAAAAGAAAGAATATAAGAGCCAAAGGAAGGGTAGGACTGCTTACAATGCAAGTGCCCAGACAGAAATTGGCCTCAATCCACAATCTCGCAGTGTCTAACAATACCTTCACAAGACCCTCATAATAGGAGAAAAAGGTGATAACATCAAAATAAAAGAGAGATTAATGGAAAGAGGGAGGGAATATTATTCAGAGTGGAGTTGTGAAGGGAAAGTGGGAGAGGGAAGGGAATTATGGTTTATTATCTGTAAGTATAGAAGTTGTCAATAAAAAAAAATTATACATTTTTTTAAAAAGAGCTGAAAAGATGACTCAGCAGTTAAAGGTACTTGCTTACAAGGCCAGATGGCCCAGGTTCAGCTCCCTAGTACCCATATAAGCCAGATGCACAGAGTGGCACATGTATCTGGAGTTCATTTGCAGTGGCAGGAGGCCCTGGCATGGCCATTTCTTTCTTTCTCTCTGCTTGCAAGTAACAAACACAAATACTTTTAAAAGTTTTTTAAAAAAAGCATTAAATAACAAAAAGCAACAACAAAAAATGGCAATTCAAGTGAGACTGGAAGAAATAAAGAAGCTTGCATGTTAATAATTGTAAGGCTTCCCCCTTGATTTTTAAACAAAGTCCCCATGTTTTCTTTTCCCACCAAGCTTCATACCTCCTGTAACCAGTTCTGGATCCATTGTCCTAGCCCTGGGAATCCTCCTTCAGGAGCCTCTGTCTTCCATCAGGAAGTCGTTAGTTCACCCTCGGAGCTGAAGTTTGGCTGGAGAAAAGAACAACTTTATTTTGGCACATGGGCAGGCTGGCCCACAGCAGTAGCAAAAGGAGTAATGGAGTGTCCTAGAGTGCCGCATGGTAACATGCTTGGGTTCCAATGATTGGCTTTTCTTCCCTTGCGCGTGGCTCACAGCTGTGGCTTTCCCTGCTGCAAAACAGCTGTCCAGGACAGAACATCCTTTTTCCTTCTTCACCTCTCACAGAAGCTCGAGGCGTCTGAAAACTTTCTTTCCTGTGAGAGTGGGTAGAGATTACCCAAGACTAATCAGAAGATACGTTATTCATTGCTAATAGTTTTCTGTCATTGTATCTGACGAAGCATCATCAGAATTTTTGCACAAGGATGTTTGAGAGCCAGGGTGATGAGAAGCACTCTGGCCACTTGTAACACCATGGGATAGAGCCCCCACCTCAAGGATACTCAGTCCGAATGGTCATCCAAAGGGAAAGAGTGAGGCCAATTGTGATGGCAAGTGGTCTGAGTTTCTTTTTCTCACACAGGCTAGCAAACTCTGTTTTTCGTGGTCCATAAATCACTCCCTAAGGGTGAGCTGAGCATGTTGAGTTAACTTAAAGCACCACTGGGTGAATATATTATTGTTGCAGGAAATGGCAAGCAGGGATTGAGAGCAACTCATTTGGTGGGGTGGGGGGCTCATTAAAACAAACAAAACAAAAAAAAAAAACCCTGTTCTTTGGAGTTGAATTTCAGTTTCTCTGACATGTAAAGCCAAGTACAGAAATGCTGTTTAGGAAAATCTGACCAAAATGAAATTCCCCAAGTCCCAAATCTGTGATTTGGAGAAACTCCACGGCCATGATCAAAATCATGGCTCACGATGTGACAGGCTGCTGCTCCACTTCCAGGGTCTCTGAGGTCCTTTGTTCTCAACACTCACTTCCCTTCCTTGTTCTCAACACCTACGTGAAAAGCAATCACTTACAATGAGCTCCTAAATCTGGGCTCTTGAGAGTTGTGAATTGGGTCTTATTATAAAAAATGTTCCTAAAGATGATTGAACATGTATTTAAAATGATTTATTTAGTGTTGGAAGACAGAAGTTCAGAGGGACTTGTTTTCATGAAATGCTTGGGGATTCTTTACTGCTAGTGATTCCCCAAGCGCACCTTACTTGTCTGTTCTTTCTTTCCCGCTCATAACGGTACTCCTGATTTTTAGCTGAGCACATAGCTGAACACTAGCTAACATTTCCCTGCTTACCTATCAGCTGAGTATGGCCACATAACTAAACACTAAACAGCTCAATCCTTGCTCCCTAATAACTTTAAGGGCTGTTGTGGTGGTTTGAATATAAGATGTCCCCATGGCCTCAGGTGTTTATGATTAAGTTTCCTACTTAGTCCTTGGCTTGGACCATTTAGGAGGAGGAGACTTACTGGAAGAAGCGTGTCACCAGGGCCAGACCTGGAGGTGGAGTCCAGTCTAAGGTGTGTTCAGAGCCAGCTTGAACCCTGGCTGTTCTTGTTCTCTCTCTGCTGTGGATGTATTGTAAAGGGACTTACTTTCGGGGGTTCAAATGTAAACCCTAAACCCAAACTCATGCCTGATTTACTTAAAGCATTGAAATAAAAGAAGACTGTGAAGGATTATTTTTGTGAATTATTTTATTTATTCAGAAGTCAGGAGGGATGAGGGAGAGTCTGCGGACCAAAGAAGGGGGAATGACAGGGGAGGTCAGTTTCAGATCCAAAGGGCGAGGAGTAGAAACATCTTCATGGTCTAAAGGCTCAGGTACATCCTTTCCCACCATGGCAGCAGCTAAGCTGCCAGGGTGAGGAAGCCAAAACCTTACAGGTTGGTGAAACCCTCTGATGCAGGGTGAAGAACAGCCCAGGAGCCAGAAAAGAAGAAATAGCCCACCAAAAAGCCTCGTGAGCAGCCAGACTTTTTATTTTGGGTCAAGGCCTGAATTTGGAAGAAGTCAGTACACCTGGGTGCATCATTTAGAAGGGACTGGGCTTGAACACATGCACTTCAGTAATTCCAGCTCTGCAGTGGCCATGGTGGGGTAATTTCCCTCTCACTTCCCTTCTCTCATAAGAAGATACTCTAGAGATTTCTGGGTAAGATGTGGTGTAGGAGCCATGCCAAAGAAACCTAAGGGGGAAATGAGAAAACAACAAAACACACTCTTCTACTGAAAAGTGAAGGTGGATAAGAAACTACAGGAAAGAAGTAGGAGAGAACCAGAGTGTCTAGAGACCACAGAAGCAGGCAGAAGTGGCTCTAGCTGTGGCTTACAGGCTCTGCCTGAGCCACAGGAGAAACCAGGTAAAGGGATTTTCCACTCACATCAGCCTCCTCCTAGCAAACTGAAGGAGAAGACAGGAGGGAACAGCTGAGTGGCTTGTGAGGAAGAGAATCATGCAAATCAGCTACACAGTTCCAACACAACTTCAGGCACTCTCCCTGTAGACCAGCTGATAGCTGGAAAAAGCTGCACAGGATGTAACTCTATGGGAGACAGAAGTTATCAGCGGTAAAGACAGTGGATACTGGAAGCTTCAAGTTTGGCCAACCAGGCCAAATAACTAAACAAGTGCAATAGTGGCATGTCTGTTACAGGGGAAACCAACTGCTCTCTAATTGGACTGGAGGCCTGCTCTATGAGAGGGAATACATGCCTCCTACTGAAAACCTATTCAAAAGCCTATGGCAGGGGAGGTCCTATGCCTTAGAAGTGTAATGCCTGCTCCTATCTGGCTAAGTGTACATAGTGCACTTACCAAACTGCTCTGTAAGCACTTCACTTAATGTTCATAGCCATATATTAACACTACTCTCACTTCTGGCTAGAGACGCTTCTCTTTTCAGATGGCAGTGACCACTGGGATGACACAAAAGACACCATAGTGCTGAGAAGAAGTGACAGAGGAGTGCTCAGCACTGAGACATCTCTATCACATCCTCCAAGACTCAGGGTCCATTGCAGAAGAGGTGGCAGAGAGAATTTAAGAACCAAAGAAAGGGTAGGACTGCTTACAATGAAATCATCCAGACAGAAATTGGCCTCAATATTCATAACCTCAAAGTGCCTAGCACTACCTTCACAAGACCCTCATAATTGGAGGAAAAAATGATGACATCACTGTCACAGTGTTCTCTCTTTTGTTTGGCATATAATCATGCACAACCTTTTTATTTCTTTGAGGTAGGAGTGTATTTGTTCTCCTAAATGCTATTAAATAAAGAAAGATTACATTCTGAAGTATGTTTGTGCAGCTCAAAAATAGAGATATTTTAAGGGGAGGGGGAAAACACTAGTCTAAGTGCAAGGTACACTGAAAGCAACTTTTATATTTGATTGTATTTTCTTTTTATATTACAAACATTTATTTAACTTGTTGCAGTTCAAAGAAAATTTCTAAAATGTATGCTTACCAGTAATCATTAAAATGTTTGCAGCGCACAGAAAAAAAAAGAGAGAGAGAGCCAGGCATGGTGGCACACACCTTTAATCCCAGCACTTGGGAGGCAGAGATAGCAGGATCACTGTGAGTTCAAGGCCACCCAGAGACTGCATAGTTCCCAGGTCAGCCTGAGCTAGAGTGAGACCCTACCTCTAAAAACCAAAAAATAAATAAGTAAAAGAAAGACTAATGGAGAGAGGGATGGCACATGGTGGAGTGTGGATTTGTGAAGGGGAAAATTGGGGAGGGGATAAAATTGTGGTTTATTGTCTGTAAGTATGGAAGCTGTCAATAAAATAGTTTAAAAAATAAAATAATAAAAAAGAAGATGTTTTAACTGCTGTAAGAGGACAATGACTGGTCAGTCTTTAATTACTTCCTGCTAAACAGAGTCAAAGAATAATTGCAGCTAGATTCTTTCCCACAGAGTGGAGTACCTAAAGGCCCAAGAGAGAAATCTGTTAGTCAAATATCCTGTTCTGCAGCCATCTGAGCATTGTAAGGTAGTGATGGTTGGCAGTCTGGTTAGAAGTGGTGGTCAGCTGATCAAGGGGCACTGGATGGATGGAGTTTGTTATATGACCCTCTGAGTATGAGCCACCTGTAATGAGAAGAGGTAAAGTTAAAACAGTAATTGAGTATTGCAAGGTCCAAATATCAACAGATAAGACCGCTTCTTCCACCTTGATGAAGTTTCCTGGGAATCAGTAAGCCTCAAATAAATTCTACCCTCTCCCCATAAGTTGCTTCTGGTTGGGAGCTAACTATCTAACTCTAGACTTTTACATGAAAGAAAAATAAAATTTCAACTTAGTAAAGGCACTATTATTTTGTGTCTCTTACTTTTAGCTATTTTAAATTCTAACTGCTAATAAATTACTGTAGATTTCTGATTCATTCTGCCTAAGTGAATTCAGCCTTTTTTTTTTTTTTTTTTTTTTTTTTTGGTTTTTCAAGATAAGGTCTCACTCTAGCCCAGGCGAACCCAGAATTCACTCTGTAATCTCAGGCTGGCCTTGAACTCACAGCAGTCCTCCTAACTCTGCTCCGAGTGCTGGAATTAAAGGCATGTGCCACCATACCTGGCCTTAAAATATTTTTTGTTTATATTTATTTGGCAGAATAAATGGGCATTCCAGGACCTCTGCACCAATGCAACAAACAAACTCCAGATGTATGTGCCACCTTGTGCATCTGGTTTTACACAGGTCCTGGGAAATTGAACCAGGGTGCTTAGGTTCTGCAGGCAAGCGCTTCAACCACTAGGCAATCTCTCCAGTCCCCAGCCTTCATATATATTTTTGCTTCTTTGATGTTTCAAGGTAGGGTCCTACTCTAGCCCAGGCCTATATAAAATTCACTATGTAGTCTCAGGGTGGCCTTGAACTCATGGTGATCATCCTACCTATGCCGCCTGAGTGCTGGGATTAGTTTGGGCCATCATGTCCAGTGTTGCAGTCAGGTTTGCATTGCTGGTAGAAATCACCCAACCAAAAGCAGCTTATGGGGGAAAAAAGAGGTTTATTTTGGCTTACAGGCTCGAGGAGGAAGCCCCACAATGGCAGGGAAAACTATGACATGAGCAGAGGGTGGATATCACCCCCTGGCCCACATAAGGTGTATCATAGCAACAGGAGAGTGTGCCAAACACTGGCAAGGGGAAACTGGCTATAATACCCATCAGGCCACTCCAACAATACACTGCCTCCAGAAGGCATTAATTTTCAAATCTCTATCAGCTGGGAACCTAGCATTCAGAACACCTAAGTTTTGGGGGACACCTGAATCAAACCACCACATTGAGCATATACACTTTTTTCTCTACCTTAAAAAATCTTTCTGGGGGCTGGCGAGATGGCTTAGCAGTTAAGGCGTATGCCTGCAAAGCCTACAGACCCAGGTTCAATTCTCCAGGACCCACATAAGCCAGATGCACAAGGGGCACATGTGTCCAGAGTTTGTTTGCAGTGGCTATAGGCCATGGCATGCCATTCTCTCTGTCTCTCTTCTCTCTTTCTCTCTCTCTCTGCTTGCAAATAAATAAAAATAAATAAATAATTAAAAAAAATTCTTTCTGGGCATGGTGCACTCACTTTTAATCCCAGGACTCAGGAGGCTGAGGTAGGAGGATCACTGTGAGTTTGAGGCTAGCCTGAGACTGCGTAGTGAATTCCAGGTCAGTCTGGACTAGAGAGAGACCCTACCTCAGAAAAGCAAACAAGATATAAACAGTTGTGGGAAGTGAAAAAAAAAAAAGAAAAGCAAACAAAACTTTATTGTTCTGGGCTAGAAAGATGCTCAGTACTTAAGTATTTCTTTGCAAAACCTGCCAACCCTTGTTTGATTTCCCAGTATCCATGCAAAGCCAGATGCACAGAGTGGGGCATGCATCTGGAGTTTGTAACATCAAGAGGCCCTAGCATACTCAATGTGTTCTCCTCTCTCATTCTCTCTGTCTCTTCTCTCTCCTTTCTTTTCCCTCTCAAATAAATAAATAAATTCTTGTTCCTTCTTCTAGCAAGTCCTTGAGGGGAATGATGTTTGCATAGTTCTAGCTAATTCATTTTCGTTATAAATATGATTAAATAATGTAACAGCTACAAATGGTAACATAAGAGCTAATAACATCAGTTACTGGCTTCTGTCAACATATCTGAGTTTTGCAAAGACTATGATTTATCTAGTCATTGATCACTAGGTTGATTTTTGTTTGCTTGCTTTGTTTTGTCTTGCAGAGTTAAGGAACAAACCCTGGGCCTTGCACATGGTAGACAAGTACTGTAGCACTGACCTACATGCCCAGACCTTTTGTTTTTCTTGAGTAGTGTCTTACTGTGTAGCTTGGCTGACCTGGAGCTTGCTATGTAGCCCAGGCTGATCTCAAACTGTATCCTTCTGCCTTCCCTTCCAAGTGTTAGGAGTAAAGGTACACATCACTTCTCCCAGGTAGATTGGTTTCTAATCCTATCTCACTAACTTCTACAGTTTAACATTTAATTAGGAAAATAAATTAAAGAACATTACACTTGGGTTCTACCTCCAGCCTGGAGTGGGTGGGGAGGAAGTGTCGTTTTTCCCTCCTAAGCACAGCCTGGGTACGGGGGCTGGGGATTGTGAAACCCGGAGACGCCAAAGTTACAATCCAGAAGTGCATGTTTTCTGTCCAAAGGACAAGGTGAGATCAAGATGACAGATGAGTTCAGAGTTACCAGTAAAAACAGTCTCAGTGGGATGAGGACATGCACTGGGTCTAGAAGAGCAGTGTACCACCTGGCCCAGTTAGCGCAGTGAGCACCAGGGATTCCCATACTTATTGCCTTGCAGACAGAAGTGAGGGGAGACTGTCAATGCCTTAAAGAGTAAACAAAAGCAGAGCATGAAGCCGGGCCTGGTGGCGCACACCTTTAGTCCCAGCACTTGGGAGGCAGAAGTAGGAGGATTGCCGTGAGTTCAAGGCCACCCTGAGACTCCATAGTGAATTCCAGGTCAGCCTGGGCTAGGGCAAGACCCTACCTCAAAAAAACAAAGAAAGAAAAAGAGCATGAACAAGTTCCTACAAACATGAAATGGATATGCCAGCAAAATGGGAACCTAAGGCATATAAATACATGTAATCACATAAAGTAAAATATTTTGATGTCATTCATGTAATTATAGTTCTAAAATTGGTAAGATTTGAACTTGGGGGTTTTATAATAAGGAGAATGTATTAATAAATACCAAGGGATGGTGATGAATGCAAATCCACTCCTTTGCATTGCACAGAACCAATCCCATCATGGAGATCTGGATGCATTTAATAAATAAAATTCATCTTCACTGAAACCAAAAAAAAAAAAAAAAAAAAAAGAAGGTTGGAAAGTTTTGTTTGTTTGAGACAGTCTTTCTTTGGTGCCTAGACTGTTCCTTGAGGTAGTCACACAAACAGAAGTGCATAATCTGGAGTTTAAACTCTAGCCCAATTTCTGCCAATATTTGGCTGTGTGGTGCTGGGAAAAAGAAAGCTTAGTTATGTTATTACCATTTAGATGTCAACAATAAGCTTGAAGCATAAGGATTTGGTTGGCTTTTGACTGTATAATTTTATCATATGTGTGTGCACACAGGTGTGTGCATAAAGAGTCTAGAAGACATCTTCAAGAACTCTGTTGACCTTTTTTCTCCTTGGCCTATAGTTCACCTATTCAGACAAGATTAAATGGCTAGTAGCCACTTCGGTTCATTCCGCTGGGAGCCAGTCCGCCTGTGAGGCCTGTTGGGCACCGGCCCGCCTCGCCTGACTTGGGGTGCCCAGGGGGAAAAAAAGAAATCTTAAAAAACAACGACAACAAAAAACACCCTGGAATTTGTTTCACTCTTACTGCAAGCAAGGAAAGGCAGCAGGAATGCTAACGCTGGCAAGCAAACTGAAGCCGAGGACGGTCTCAAAGGGCCTCGGACATCTGCCCTGCATCTGACTCCACTCGGAGGGTTTCTGTGAGAGACAAGTTGCTGGTGAAAGAAAGTTGCAGAACTTGAAGCTAACTTACCTTGTACATGCAAAGTGCATTTTCCTGATCCAAACAAGCTGCATTGCTTTCAGCTAACTGTAAGCCCAGATAAAGGTTATTACCAGGGGGGAAATTTTCAGTTTGAAACTGAAGTTCCTGATGCGTACAACGTGGTGCCTCCCAAGGTGAAATGCTTGACCAAGATCTGGCATCCCAGCATCACAGAAACAGGGGAAATATGTCTAAGTTTACTAAGAGAGCATTCGATTGATGGCACTGGCTGGGCTCCCACGAGAACATTAAAGGATGTTGTTTAGGGATTAAACTATTTACTGATCTTTTGGATTTTGATGATGCTCTGAACATTGAGGCCGCAGAGCATCATTTGCGATACAAGGAGGACTTCCGGAATAAAGAGGAGGACTACATCAAGCACTATGCCAGATGATAAGAGGAGGTGGTTGTGGGCCTGTGGCCTGTGTGTCACAGCTTGTCTCTAATGTGAAACAGCATGAGGTAGTCCTCCTCCCCGTCCTCACCCTGTCTCCCTGTCAGCCCCTTGGGACTGTCCCAGTCCTGCGACCGTGTTGCCTGAAGAAGACCCCCCTCACCGCTGCCCACAAAGGGCAGGAGCGAGACAGTACGGCAAGAGAGAGTGCCTGCTTCCCTTAACACCTCTCTCCAAACCATAGTCTGGGCTGTGGGTGAAATCCTCCGAGGTTGTAATGAGCTCACCACCGAGGTTGGTGCTTGCTTCCCTTTTTCCCAACAAAATCGGTGTCCTGCAAAAGTGATGTAATGGCATGTTCAGTGTAAATGGCAGATTGGCAATAAGAAACCCACTATAAACTGTGATTGGATGCACATTCCCTTAGCTTCTTCCACGAATGTTGGCCCTGCCTAGATGTGAAGCTTCCCAGAATGCTTAGTCATTCACTGTAGATCTTACTGAAATGTGTATTTTATTTAATGTAAGTATATTTTGGAAAGATTTGTAATTAAAAAAAAATGGCTAGTAAAACCCAGGAGTCCACCTGTCTCTGCCTTCCCCAGCTCCCCATGCTTGTAAAGCAAGCACCTTCCCAGCCCCCTTAGCTCTATAATATTTTTGTTTGTTTATTTGACAGTGACAGAGAAAGAGGAAGAGAGGGAGAAAGTGGGTGCATCAGGGCCTCCAGCCACTGCAAATGAACTCCGGATGCATGCGCCACCTTGTGCATGTGGCTTATGTGGCTTATACTCCTTTGCCATCAGTATATGATGAAGCCAATATGGGATGGTGAGAAACCAGCTATCACTTTGGCAGAGTTCCTTTTTCTTCTCTAGAAGTTCTGCTGTGCAGAAAGAGTCCCAACAGAAAATGAACGGCACATAGGGAATAGGATAATCTGAGGGGAGGTGGGCAAAAATGCCTATTGTAAAGGTGTGAGCAAGACACAGGCAGTCAATGAGGGTTAGTACTGTAGTACCCTTAGACTGTTCCCATTCAACAGTAGACATGGTGTAGAGATGTTACTAGAACCTGAACACAGAGAGGCTGTATGAAGAGAGGGCTGCCATATGGGAGCCAGGGCACAGTCAGCTGATGGAATCCCTTGGAGAGAATGCCAGGGGAATAAATCCCTACACCCCTCCTTTCAATCACCTTCATAGATAACAATATGAAGCTAAGGAGCAAGAGTTCTTGGCTGCAGCCTCTACGGGTAGGATTCCAGGGCAGGCAGCAGGGTGGAAAGTAATGAGTGGGTCACAGAGGCAGCAGAAGCCTTCCAGCACTGCTGACTTTATCCAGGCTCCATGAGTCTATGTCTCTGTAAACACCTCACTTTTCCAGTGTCAAAGTCTTCCTTCTAGAGTTCATCCTTATCTGAACTGACATGCTCTCCTCCACAACTGCCATCCTTAATAGAGTAATAGCCAGTAGTTTCTGTTTCTCTTATTCATCCTTCTGTTCATTACCTGATAATGAAACCTGTTGTGGGTGTGTTATGAGCAATACTATGGTTTAATTCCACGTTGGTGGCATTTGTTATTGAGCTGTATAAAAGCTAATCTTTCAAGTTTAAGGTGAGTTTTTCTGGTGACATCTTTCATGATTTTATCACAATTTGTTGAAAACTAAAATTGTTCATTAATAACACTAAAAACTTTCTTGCAGTAAGAATGTAAGAGCTAAAGGAAGGATACAACTCTACAATGCAACTGTCCAGACAGAAATTGGCCTCAATATCCATGTCCTCACACCGCTCACCAATACCTTCATAAGACCTTAGTAGGAGGAAAAGATGATGACATCAAAATAAAAGAAGGACTAATGGAGAGAGGGAGGGGATATGATGGAGAGTGGAGTTGTGAAGGGGTAAGGGGGGGAGAGGAGGGAATTATCGTGGTTTACTGTCTGTAAGTATAGAAGTTATCAATAAAAAAATTATACATAAAGAAAGAACCTTCCTTGCAGTTCAATATATAACATAGACAGTAAAATACCAGATCCTACATCCATCAGCTAGGCTCCATTTCCCAAAGGTTCCATAACTTCCTAGAACAGCCCCGTCAGCTAGGGACCAAGCATTCAAAGCATGAGCCATAACAATGAGTCAGATAACGTCCCCATGGTTGTAAAATATTATTAAGCTTCAGAACCCAGGTTTGACTAACACTAGCCCATGCTCTTAGACCCCACAATATTCCTGAAATTTAAGGGCAGATAAAAAGGCACACAGTTCAAACTCTCTGGCCCAGTAAGCATGCCTGGGAAACTTTCTGAATCAAAAGGAAAGACAGTACCAATATGAAATTAGGCCATGATGATAGCTACATAACAGTATCAATGCACTTAATGCCACTGAATTGCACACTAAAAATAATGGTCAATGAGCAAATCTCTATTTTTTCCTCTAACAGTTTTTTAAATATTATTGGAAACTTTAATAGATGAACTTATTGTAATTTGCTCACATTCTCATCACATTTTCCTCTTTTGTCCCGTCTCCCCAGCGCTCTATCTGATTTGTTGTCTCGTTCTTTTTCTCCTCCTCTAACCTCTCTCACAAGATGTTGAAAGAGCTCGGAAGAGCATAGGTCTTATGGGAGTGCCAGTAATCATCATGGGATCATGAATGCATCAGTGAGCTCATGTTGGGAGGACAGTGTCCCTCAGGATGCCTTCCCACGCTGTGGCTCTTGCATTCTCTCAACTCTGCAAATTTCCCTGAGCTTTGGTAGAAATCTCAATTGTATTAAGCTCTCAACAGCCTCTTACTTTCTTTTCTTTCTGAGACTCCTTAGTGTCCACCACCATCTCCACAGAGAACGTTCTCCTGCTAGCAGCGAGAGCAGCACTCAGATTTAATCCACCACGCTCTCTGCTGTGTTTCCTGGGCTCTGGTGGATGTGATAGAGAGTGCTTTCTCAGCTCTCTCTTCTTGACATTTTTGATGAGTGTAGGGTCACTCCAATGTTTGCTGCCATCTGTAAAACGCAGGTTCTCTGACCAAAAGTGAGTGCAACATTAATCAAAGGGCATAAACATATACATTTAGAAGGTTTGGGGATGGGCATAACACCTCCATTTAGCCAAAGAACAGTGAGAGCTTCCCTCTAAGGTCTATGATCTTCCAAGCCATAGACATGGGTTCCCTCCCACAGAGCCGGCCTCATATCCAATCAGAGAGCAGTTGACTACCTCCATAACTTATGTGCTACTATTGCACCCAGGACTACATCTTGCCTAGCAGGTTGATCTGGGAAGTTGCAGAATCCACTGTTATTCACACTGTTGATGACTTTTATCTCCCAACACCTTACATAGTACTTTACAGTACTACAACAGTGATCCAGAAGGGAGATTACTTCCATCTCAGTTCCAGCTTGATTTCTCAATATCCTGTGACGAAAGCCTGTGGTGTCCAAAAAGAGCAAATCCTATAGCATATGTTACCACAATATTAAAAGAAACTTTCAGAATTAAAAAAGAAAGCACCATTTCCTATAAGTACTGCACACTAACTGATTTTGCCACTGGGGCTCCCAAAGCAGCATTTCAAACTAAAAGTGGATTGGTGTGATATGATGCTTTAAACACTTATATCACAAAATTAATGACAAATATATAAATATGAGGGTGTATAATTTCTATGTATTCATTTTTGTATTGTTCAAGTCGCTGAAAATCTCTTAAACTACCTTGTTATTGGAGAGATGGAATTTATTTATTTATTTATTGTTTTTCAAGGTAGGGTCTCACTTTAGCTCAGGCTGACCTGGAATTCTCTATGTAGTTTCAGGGTGGCCTTGAACTCACAGTGATCCTCCTACCTCGGCCACCTGAATGCTGGAATTAAAGGCGTGTGCCACCATGCCTGGAAAAAGATGGAATTTTTTTTGTTTATTTTCATTTATTTATTTGAGAGTGACAGACACAGAAAAAGGAAGAGAGAGAGAGAGAGAGAATGGGCATGCCAGGGCTTCCAACCACTGCAAAAGAACTCCAGATACATGCGCCCCTTTGTGCATCTAGCTAACGTGGGTCCTAGGGAATCGAGCATCAAACCGGGGTCCTTAGGCTTCACAGGCAAGCACTTAACCGCTAAGCCATCTCTCCAGCCCAAGAGATGGAATTTTTTAAGTAAGCTACTGCCAGATATTTGGGCATGGTAATTTTCAATAAAAGTAGCTTTATATGCACAAAAAAACTGGTTTAACCTCACCACCAAAAGGAAAAGGAGCATAGGAAAGAGGGAAGGAAGAAAAGAAAAGGAGAAGGGCTGTCCTCTAAGGTGATATTGCAGAGAAAAACATAACTATGACCATGATCAAATTTTGCCATCCATCAACTAGTGAGAATATTTTAGTAGCTACTATAGCAATTGAAAATTTTACCTATGAAAAAGAATGGGGCTAGAGATCTGGCTTAGTGGTTAAGGCACTTGCCTGTGAAGACTAAGGACCCAGGTTTGAGTCCCCAATACTCATGTAAGCCAGATGTACAAAGTGATGCATGTGTCTGGAGTTTGCATTGGCTAGAGGCCCTGGTGCATCCATTCTCTCTCTCTCTCTCTCTCCCTCTCTCTCTCTATCTCTCTATTTATCTATCATCTCTCTGTCTCTCTATTTGCCTCTTTCTCTCTCTCTCTCTCAAATAAATAAAGAAAATATTTTTTAAAAAAAGGAATGGCAGCCAGGCGTGGTGGCACATGCCTTTAATCCCAGCACCCGGGAGGCAGAGATAGGAGGATAGCTGTGAGTTTGAGGCAACCCTGAGATTACATAGGGAATTAAGGTCAGCTTGGACTAGAATGAAACTCTACCTCAAAAAAAAAAAAAAAAAAAAGAATGACATGGGAAAAATTAAAGTGGCTTAAAAAAGGAAATAAGAGAAAGACAGTAGCACATAAACAAAAACGCTGGTTGCTATCCTATTTTTTAAATTTCCCTCTATTTGTGTGCGTGCATGTGCACATTTATGCACGCCTATATGCACCAGGGGCTGTTGCAGCTGCAATCAAATGTCTGTCTAGTTTTCCATGGATGGCTGGCTAGGAATTGAACCTGGACTGACAAGCTTTGCAAACATGCACCTGAATGGCTGAGCCATCTCCTTATCCCTGCTATGCTATTTTTAATTGCAAATAAAATAAAAAGTAACTGACATGCCCAGAAATAATCAGGAAATTAACTATTTTATGGTACTTTCACTTGAGAGAATATTATACTGTCATTAAAATTATAATAATGAAGATTTTTATAGCAACATGGAAACACTTATGGCTTAATGTTAAATAAAAAATAGCATACAAAACTTTATTCACATCTTGCTTATCAGCATTATAAATGTGTGTGTGTGTGTGTGTGTGTGTGTGTGTGTAAAAAGTGCAAAAACTAGAGCAGGGGCTGTGATTGTGAGGGAGAATTATGAGGTTCTTCCATTTGCTCAGCTTCCTGTCATTTCACTGCTGTTTTAATTATCTATTATTATGAAACAAATTGTCCTAAACCTTGGAGGTTCAGATAAAAACATGAATTCCCTCCCTGTTTTGTGATTGGAATCCACAGTGTTGCCAGATGCTCCAGCCTCTGGACAGCAGTCAGCCAGCGCTGGATGGAGGAAGCCTTCCCTAGCAGGCCCACTCTGCAGTCAACCCTCGCTCACACTGACAAGATTCAGCAACTCCGCAGTTGTCATGTTGAGGGCCTTGGCTCTTCCCTGGCTCTCATCCAGAACCCTCCATTCCAGTCACATGGCCTCATCATAGGACAGCTCAAAACATGGCAGCTGGTTTTCATCAGAGCAAACACATGAACGAGCAATCCAGGGCAAGGCGTGATGGAAGCCAGAGGTTTTGTGTAGCCTAATCTCTGAATCAAAATCTCTCTCTTTTTTTTTTTTTTTTTTTGCCTTTTTTCTGGTGGGTACAAGTTTCTAGGTCCAGCCCACACTGTTTATGATAATTGTCATTAAATAGAACCCTTATGAAATAGCGTTTTGTTGTTGTTTTGTTTTGTTTTGTTTTTTGAGGTAGGGTCTCACTCTAGCCCAGACTGACCTGGAATTCACTATGTGGTCTCAGGGTGGCCTTGAACACTGCCTCCCGAGTGCTGGGATTAAAGGTGTGTGCCACAACGCCCAACTCTCTTTTCTTTTTATCCTCTAAATATTTTTTGGGACTAGGATTTAGCAACCTCTCTTTGCACCAACATCAGCAAGAGCCAATCAAAAGCATCTAACTATATTAAGAAGCTTATGCTTTTAAGCATGTAGAGAGGTCCCTTGGGGCTTTTTCTGAAAGAGCTGTGGAGGTGGCGGAGGGGGTAGGGAGGGGATACAGAAACAAGCTGCTATTAGTCCATAAGAATACAGTGATTTCTTCTCCTTGTCCCCCAGATCCCAAAGGATTTCATTATGCCCTTGATCAACATATCTTTTGAGTTTTTTGACTTGGGAAAGAACCTTTACATATATTTTAAAGGATCAGAGGGTGGATGAAAAGACAATAGAGGAAAACAGCTCTAAACAAGCCAAATCTGAGAGTTTGCCCCAGCTGTGTAGGAGTCTACTAGAACAGCTGTCCATGTTTTACAGAATAGCAACATGTACCTTTCTGCTGGGAGGTCCTGGGGTCCCCTGGCAACCCAGAGACATAATAAGGAGCAGAGTAGAAAATCAAAGGGGAAATAAACTTGGCTCCCTCCCTTCCAGATGATCTGAAAGAGAAAGAAAACGATGGATTACAGAGTGAGGGCATCTGTGCCCTACCTATCACTAACAGTGAGTACCACTCTACAAAGTTGCCTGCCTGAGTTTACCAGTGCTGAATTCATGCCGTCACATCTCCAACAGACCATACCGGTGGAAATGTTATGAATCTCATGCCATTGCCTTCATCCTAGATTACAGTGATGGTTCTTTAAACTATTGCTTGCAGGCACCTGGAATGAAGTAATTGTCTTAGCTTGCTGTTTGAAACTGGAGGTGAGCATTCAGAGCCCCTCAGGACACAATACTAACTGCTGCTCTGACTGTCACAAACCTGGGAACCCTCAGCTAGCTCGGCAAGGCTTCCTTGGATTTTGTGATTCAAAGACAGCTCCCAATCCTCAAACCAAATGACAAATCTCTCTAGCTGAGAAGGGTGTTAATTTTGCTCTCCAGGAAATGAGATAATTGTTGCCTTTTATTGTGGTTGCTGGTTGTTGTTTTTTTTCCTTCTTGTAATGGAAACATAAGGAAAGCTGGGCCTGGTAGTGCAGGCCTGAGCATTAAAGGTAAGACTGCCACAAAATGAAAAAAAAAAAAAAATTATAGGGATGTGGCTAGTGGTAGAGCACTTGCCTAGCATGCACAAAACCCTAGGTTTAATCCCCAGTACCACCTGACCTCAGTAAACTAAACTAAACTAAACTAAACTAAACTAAACTAAAATAAAATAAAATAAAATAAAATATCTTAGATTATCTAGTCATTGCAGGAATCTGTAGAGGGAAGCAAAAGGCAGGAGAATCAGTCCTCCCCCCCCCCCCCCCCCCCCCCCCCCCCCCCCCCGTGATGTGATTCGACAAGGACTCGCTGGACTGTTCTGGCTTTGAAAATGAAGGGTCACACATTGAGAAGCGCAGTGCCCATGGAAGGCAGGAAGGCAAGCAAAAGGCTCGCTCCAAAGCTCGGGAAAGGAATGCTGTCCAGGCAGCACCATGGTTTTAGCCCAGTGAGACTCATCAAAATTCCAACCTCCACGAAGCTCCCCCACCACAGCATAACTGTGAGTCTTTTCAAACTGCTTAGGTTGGGCGAGCGAGATGGCTCAGTGGTTAAAGCGTTTGCCGTGCAATCAGGAGGGCCTGAGTTGGGATCCCAAAACCCACGTAAAGCCAGACACGGTCGCTGGCATCTATAATCCCAGTCTTTTGAAGAGGAGACGGTAGAATCCCTGGGAGCTCATTGGCCTGCTAGCCTGACATGTTGCAGCAGTGCCCAAAAGACCCTGCCTCAAACATAAACATGGTGGAGAGTGAAGGCGGACTCCACATATGTGCTGTGATGAGCGCATCAGCACGCAGACAAGCACATGTGCAAACATGCACACAAACATGTTTTAAACAAATCATAAAGGCGAAGTTTGTAATCACTGAAGAAGACAGTCACAGAAGACAGACACAAGCCATACTGCAGAGGAAGCTGAAGTGCAGCTCATTCTGTCTCGGGCTGAGTGGCTGCCATAACTGGGAGAAGTCGCACGGAGACATCAGACTGGTTTGTGCTGCGTGGTGAGCAGAGATCCTGCAAAAGCAATCCAAACCTCTGGGCGAGCATTAGATGTACTGTGGGAACAGAAGTCCTCGATTTTTCACTGACTTCTCTCAGGGAGTTGTGACAGTAACCTTCATCCACTGCAGGAATTGATTTCAGTTAGTAGAGAAATTGGGAAATACAAGCTTGTTTATTTCAACCAAAACCAATTGGGAAAATAAAGACATTGCGCTTGCGCTGATACTCTGAGAGCACAGTTTACTCCCACCTGTCTTTGGGTCCAAGAATTCAGAAACATTCTGACCAATGGTTTAAAAACAATAAACTCTTTAATATTCATGTAAGTCATAAGGACCTGTTTGTTGGTTGGTTGGTTGGTTTTAGTAGAGCTCAGGCTAGACTACAACTTGTTAAGTAGCCCAGACTGACCTCTCCCACCTAACGGTTGAGCAGACAAGCTTTCTTTACGTAACACTTCTGGCAGGAGCCTTGATAGGAGAATCTGGGTAAAATAAAATCAATCTATTCTAGAAAGATGAAAACTAAAGTCCATCTCTGATGCATGAGAACCTGGGATTCCAAACAGCTGGGCCATTTTAAAGTTAAGGCTGTAATGTGATAAGCTAGTGCATGTACAGAGACGGACTCCATGATTTCAAAAGCCTTACAAACTTCATGGGATTTTCATTCCTCCTCTCTTCTCTGAAATAGAAGGGTAATGGAAGAAAGCGGAAGTTAAGAGGCTCATTCTCTGGCTGACGCACTTGCTTCCATTAACACTTGGGGGAATTATGTGTGACTATCAGTGGGAGGATAGATCCCTGATACTCTAGTTCTAGTTGTTAGTTTTGTTTTTTTTTTTTCAATTATGTTTAGTCAATCCCCAGCAGAATTCACTGGTATTATTGCTGGCTTCCTAATGCAAGTTTCTTTTCAGCTAGCTGGGCTAAAGCTGATGACCTGTTCTCACATGAGGATGCACTATTAGAGAGATCCTGCGTCTACCCAGATGCATTTGTGAAGTACATCCTGTCTGGAAAGGTTGCTCAGTCAACCCAGGGATTAGAAATTACATTGACCCAAGAAGCAAGACTTGCTATATTTAGTCTGGGATCAGTGCCAAAATTTATAGTCAGACCAAGGAACTGGGGGCCTCTGACCTTTTTACTTCAGCATCTTAAAACAAAGCATCAAAGTTAGCAATAATACTATTTAGTACCTAAAACACTTCCAAGGTTTCAAATTACTTTTTAAGTATTTTTTAAAATATTTTTACTTATTTGAGAGACAGAGAGAGTATGGGTGTGGTGGGGCCTCCAGCTTCTGCAAACTCCAGACAAATGCCCCACTTTGGGTGTCTGACTTTACGTGGGCACTGGGAAATCAAACACAGGCTGTCAGGTTTTGCAAGTAAGTACCTTTAACTGCTGAGCCATCTCTCCAGCCCTATTTTAAGTTCTTTGTTTGAAGTCTTCTTTTTGGACAAATGTCATGCAGTGCTTAAAGGGAAATGGAGAGGAAAAGAATGTAAGGGAAAAGAATCCACTTTTAGAAGGATTTGCTATTTTTTTTTTTTTGAGACAGGGTTTCCCTATGTTTCCCAGGATAACCTTAATCTCTCAATCCTCCTGCCTCAGCCTCTGAAGTGCTGGGATTATATGTGTGTACCACCATGCCTGACCCAGTAGATGTTCTTATTCCAAATGTTTTTCATTGAGAAAGCCAATTTGCAGGAGTTGTGGAGGTGGCTCTGAAGGTAAAACCACTTTCATGCAAGCATGAGGGCCTGAAAGGGCCTGAGTCACCCTGTACTCAATTTTTTAGTGCCCAAAATAAACAGATGGATATGGCCACATATGCCTGTAACTCCAGTTCTGTGGGGTGTGAAGATAGGAGATGCACTGGGGCCCATTGGCCAGCCAGTCTGACTGAAAACAGCAGCTCTAGGTTCAGTGAGAGAATCCATCTCAAGGAAACACACAGTTAAGCAATAAGAACATTGGAGATTCTCATCTGGCCTCCACATCATGCAATACAGGTATGTACATTTGCACACACATATGCATCCACCACACACACACAAAGAAAAAACAAGAAAACCAATTCACAAAAAGACTACTTAAGAAAATTATAGCAAGGTACAACTGAGCAGTAGCAGCATATTGACTCCAGCCTATACCTATATGGCCCCAGGCCCTAAGCACATATACATTTACTGTTAATCCTAGCTTGTAATGCAACACAAGTCTATGTACTTCATTTTGGTTGAAAAGTAATAGAGTGACTCCATATAATAAAAGGATGGTTTCAGAACCTCTCAAAAAAAGCTGAATAACTTCTGACTCAAGTTTCTATCCCTTTTTTAGACCATTATTTCATCATTTTCCTCTTCTCCTGCATTGTCTTTCCTTCCTAAGAAAAGAACTGATTGAATTAAACATTAAAACTGCAGGAAGAAAAAAGTCCTTGGGAGAACAGAATGTCATTTATCTTTGTATTTCCATTGCCTGGTACAATACCTGGCCTAGAATAAGTGCTTGTCACTGACTTATCAGAAAAAATGAATGAATTAATAAATGAAAGAGCCTATGAAACTTATTCTCTTTATAATGTTTATTATAATATGATAAATAGTAAACATATAATAATAAATAAATAATGTTTATTATAATATAATATAATGTGGAAATGTTCCACTTGTACATGTAAGAAAGTATATTGTTTTCATTTTATGACTGTTTATTTAAATACATTAAATATTTGATATTTCTTAAGGATTACAAGGACATGGAACTATTTTTCTCTCTTGCTATACATACACACTTATATTTTCAGTGTACTTCCAAAAGTGAAATGAAACCTTAATAACCTTAGTCTCTCAATCCTCCTGTCTCATCCTCAGTTTAAATTCAGAGGTATAAACACTCGGAGTTCTTGAGACCTTTTCAAAAGATCTTGATATCTTTTCAAATTAATTAGTTTACTTGGGGGGCGGGTATTATGAATTATCCTAAGGCCTTATGCATCTATGCATGTACTCTATCAAGGAGCCACATTCTGTCATCTTAAAATAAAGTAATCACTAAGAACTAGGCAATTCACATTTTTCTCTAAAATGTCTGTTGAGCCAGGTGTGGTGGCACATGCCTTTAATTCCAGCACTTGGGAGGCAGAGGTAGAAGGATCACTGTTAGTTTGAAGCCAGTCTGAGACTACATAGTGGATTTCAGGTCAGTTTGGGCTACAGTTAGACCCTACCTCAAAAAAAATTTGAAAAACAAAACAAAAAATAAAGTCTGTTGATCATATATATGAATTATTCCAATTGCAATTTTAAAACAATTGTAAGACTGTGGGGAGATGTATTTGGTGTTACCATTAACAAGAAGTAACCAATAGCTTTCTGACTGGTAAAGAGATCCATTCAGTGTAAAGGAACCCATATCTGGAAATGGGAACCAGATCAGAATCCTATGGAGACAAAGATTATGCTCTCCAGTGTCAAGCTCTCACTAGTCTTTGGCTAAAAAAGGGGTTACATACATCAAATTCTCCCTAAATTAATCATGTTTATCCCATTTAAACTATGCTGATTTCACTCTCCGTTGGAGAATCTGTTCTTTCTCAGAAGGTGGTAAGACCCGAGGAGATAAACTACCCTACGCACTTCAGCCAAGCCCAGTTGAATCCACAGAGGATTCACAGATTTGAGCAACAGTGTTGCTTCCATGCTGGTCCTGATAATCAGTGCCAGGGTGAAGGAGACAGATCCTGAGGATACTCAACACCTACCAAAGCAGAGATCCAGAGGCTCCTAAGAGCTCATCACTGAAGTAGACTTAAAACTCAGACTGGAGAAATGATTTAATGTTTAAGGTGCTTGCCTGCAAAGCCAAAGGACCCAGGACCCATGTAAGCTCAAGGTGGCACATGCATCTGGAGTTCATTTGCAGTGGCTGGAGGCCCTGGCATGCCCATTCTCTCTCTCTCTCTCTCTCTCTCTCTCTCTCTCTCTCTCGCACTCACTCTCTCTTTCCCTGTCTACTTCTCTCTCTCAAATAAATAAAGAAAAATAAAATATTTAAAAAAAAAAAACAAGAGGGGGCAGAAAGGTTGTAAGACCCATAGGTTGAGACATCATGCCCAGAGGCATTCCCTCCCCCCCAAAAAAAATAAGTCTCTGCTGCTTCCACAATGCATGCACCACAACCCCATGGGGAATATCTGCAACTTCACTGAGAAGTGTCCCCAATGGAATGGGGGCAGGGATGGTGGAAAACAGGGTACCAACATATGATGTATCCATATGAAATACATTGTTAACAAGACCTCATCACTGAAGCAGACCTAAAATGAACCCAACATGGCTCAGGGAAATTTGTGGAAGAGGGTGTGGAAAGAATGTCAGAGCTACACATTGGGTCATGATACACAGAGACATTTCCTCCTGCCCATAACTGAGGACTAACTCCACAATGCACGACCCATATAACAAAGAGGGGCCAGGGAGAGGAGCAAGGACAGGGAAGAGGCTAACAATGGTACCAACTTGACTGTATTCACTGAATACAAAAGTAATTAATTTAAAAAAAGAAAATGATCAGGAAAAAAATGCCAAGTCTGGCTATGATGATAAAGAACTCGGGGAACAAAGGTAGATAGATCAGGAATTCAAGGTCATCCTTAGCTATATAACCAGTTCAAGGCCAGTCTGAGCTACATGAAATACTGTCTTGAAAAAAAAAAGCAGCAACAACAACAAAAGAACCATTACACTCATGAATTCACACTATCCGTGGTTACAGCATCACATCATGGGTAGAAGAGGGGCTCATAAGACTCTCTCCTTTTGAGTAGCTAATAGTAGCCACCGGTAAGTGGTGAGAAGCAAAAAGGGATCAATGGGATTGGGAGGAAGATAAGAAAGTGTAATGTGGGGTATATTTAATCAAAATGCAGTATATGTGTATATAAAATTATCAGTGAACAAATAAAAATAAAAAAGCAGTTTATATTTAAAATCCATATAGTAAGAATCTGAGAATTCTTTTCCAAGTATAGACCCACTGTTTCCCATATTAGGTTTTTGTTAGAAAATAAAGCATCTTGGGCTGGAGAGATGGTTAAGCACTTGCCTGTAAAGCCTAAGGACCCTGGTTCGAGGCTCAATTCCCCAGGACCCATGTTATCCAGATGCACAAGGTAGTGCACGTGTCTGGAGTTCCTTTGCAGTGGCTGGAAGTCCTGGCATGCCCATTCTCTCTCTCTCTCCCTTTTTCTCTCTCTGTCACTCTCAAATAAATAAATAAAAATGAACAAAAAGTTTTTTAAAAGAAAATAAAGCATATTAAGTTTATAACAAAATGTAAATAAATTTTAGAAATTTTCTTATTCAGAATTCCATGAAGTGCCTTATTCTCAAGTTTAAAAAATACCTTAAAAACTAATGAAATGTAAGTTTTAAGTTTCACTCCACATAAAGATCATTTCTAAAAATATTACTTTTGTCAAATATGGAATGTCTTGTGTGGAAAAACAATCTCAGTTCATATTCTTGAGACAGATTTTTTTTTCATAATGCCTTTGGTGAATGTATTGAAATAATAAAATGTCAATACACTTAGGTCATGTATGAGGCATGTTTGAATTGATTATGTGTTCTAATAGGCTGAAATCTAAATGAGGAGTTTTTTTTCAATAAGAAGATAATGGATATAGAGATCTTCATACAGCACAAAAATATACACAGAGGTGTGTTGTAATGTGAATAAGACTAATTGATCATTTCATTGGAGAAACACTTATCTTGATATGAAAAATGGCCACACTGTTGTTTGACATTTGGATTGCCAATCGCTTGGCCAGAAGGAACCTTAGTCAAACACTCCAGAGACAAAAGCAGTTCAAGGGATCAGTTTCTTGCCAAAGGTCACTGAGAGAATAATAGGGTGCTTTTTTTCCCACAGTCTTAGGAAAATCATCTTATTCTACTTTATGTCCCAATGAAGGCCAAATAAAATAATGGCCAAAAGTCATCCTTTCATTAAAAATAACACAGTCGGGCTAGGGGATGGCTTAGTGATTAAGGCACTTCCCTGCAAAGCCAAAGGACCCCAGTTTGATTCCCCAGGACCCACGTTAGCCAGCTGCACAAGGGGGTGCACAAGTCTGGAGTTTGTTTGCAGTGGCTGGAGGCACTGGCATGCTCATTCTATCTCTCTCTTTCTCTCTTTCTCTGTTAAAATAAATGAATAAATATAAAATAGTTTTCAAAAATAACACAGTCAGGACTGGAGAGATGGCTTATCAGTTAAGGCACTTGCTGGCAAAGCCAAAGAACCCAGGTTCTATTCCCAGTACCCATGTAAAGCTGGGTGTGCATGTGTCTGGTGCTCATTTGCAGTGGCTAGAGGCCCTGGCATGCCCATTTACTCTCTACCGGCCTCCTTCTTCCTCTCTCCCCCCCCCCCACCAAAATAAATAAAATATTTTTTTTTAATTTTATTTATTTGAGAGCGACAGACACAGAGGGAAAGACAGATAGAGGGAGAGAGAGAGAATGGGCGCGCCAGGGCTTCCAGCCTCTGCAAACGAACTCCAGACGCATGTGCCCCCTTGTGCATCTGGCTAACGTGGGACCTGGGGAACCGAGCCTCAAACCGGGGTCCTTAGGCTTCACAGGCAAGCGCTTAACCGCTAAGCCATCTCTCCAGCCCTAAAATATTTTTTAAAAATATCATTTCAGGGCTGGAGAGATGGCTTAGCAATTAAGTGTTTGCCTGTGAAGCTTAAGGACCCTGGTTTGAGGCTTGATTCCCCAGGACCCATGTTAGCCAGATGCACAAGGTGGCACATGCATCTGGAGTTCATTTGCTGGCTGGAGGGCCTGGTGTGCCCATTCTCTCTCTCTCTCTCTCTCTCTCTCTCTCTCTCTCTCTCTCTGTCCCTCTTTCTCTCTCTGTCTGTCACTCTCAAATAAAAAAATAAAAATTAAAAAATTAAAAAAACAAATACCAGTCAATGTTCCAACCAGTATGACAGGTTAAGCCAAAATTTCTCCAAAACAGAAGAGCAGAGATGGAGAACACACTCTTACTTCTGAAAAGAGGGCCAGAAAAATGTGGAAGAGAATTGTGTCTGGGGGCTTTTATGCCCATGCCCTTGAGGAAGGATGACTTGCTCAAGTGGAGGAAGAAGTCTTGGGTAGTGTGAAGGCCTTCTCTTTTCACAGCCAGATAGTAGGGAGAGAGGGCATTAGGAGAGAGCTCTAAGACTCCAACACCACATAAACCAGGTGTTCTAGTACATACCTGTACCCCAGAACTCAGGAGATAAAGGAAGGAGAATCAGAAATACAACGTCAAGTGACTGGGTATAGTGGTACACACCTTTAGTCCCAATACCCAGGAGGCAAAGGTAGTGAGATCACTGTGAGTTTGAGGCCAGCCTGAGACTACATAGTGAATTCTAGGTCAGCCTGAGCTAGACCGAGATCCTACCTCAAAATATCAAAAGCCGAAAAGAAAAAAGAAATTTAAGGTCAAGGTCATCCTCAGCTACTTAGAGAGTTCCCAACAATGGACATTTTATTAGGAATGAAGATGTGCTTACATGGGTTGTAAAGATGGTCTTGCTGCACGCACACACTTTAGAACATGCACAAACCCAGGCATGTGTACCTGTATACTTCCAAACATACATGCACATACATACACACTCACAAAAGCTGATCTTAGTGATGCACACCTATGATCCCAGCACTCAGGAGGTAGGGGAAGAAGATCATGAGTTCAAGACCAGCCTGGGCTTCATAGAGAGACCTTTCTCAAAGTAAATAAGTAAGTAAGTGTGGTTCAAGTTCACATTACCTCATTGTAGAATCAAGTGGATTCTAGACCTACTTGTCCTTTCCTAAGTGTGTGATCCTGGGAAAATTAATTCCTCTGGGCTTGTTTCTTGCTCATTAAATCTCAGCAATCACAAAACTTATTACAGCATTTGGCATCATGGTAGACCATCACTTTTAATTCATCAATAATATTAGACAGGGGGCTAGAGAGATGGCTTAGCAATTAAGACCCTTGCCTGCAAAGCCTAAGGACCCAGGTTTGATTCCCCCAAAACCCGTGTAAAGCCAGATGTACAAGGTGGCGCATGTGTCTGGAGTTTGTTTGCAGTGGCAAGAGGCCCTGGCATGTCCATTCTCTCTCTCTCTCCTCTCTCTCTCTCTCCCATAAATAAACAAATTTAACAAAATAATATTAGGGGAAACTTAGAGCACCAAAGGTTTTTTTTTCTAATTTGTTCATTGTTAACTTCTTAGTATATACCTCTAGAAATAGAATTATTAGATCAAAAGATATGCATACATTTTCATGGGTTTGATTCCCCCCACCCAGAAAAAAGCAATTACTATGAAGCAGGGTAATTGGAGGTCTGAATTTGGGTTTGTAGAAGATAGGAAAGAAATCTTTCCAGAAGAAACTAGTACTGAGAAAAGGAACAGAACAAAGACAGTGCTGTGTGCAGAAGCGGTTGGAGATAGACTTAACTGACTGAGAGAGAAGGTTGTTCTCAGCAGTACTAGGCAATCAGGCTGGCAGGTCAAGTACATTCTTACCAGCAGAGCCTTGAGCATGATATGAAAGAACCTAAGGCTGGTGAAATAGGCCTAGAGCCCAAGGCAGTAACACAACTGAGAGAAGGAAATAGCTACTGAAAAACCATTGGCCATAGGACTGAGGCTACATAAGGATAAGAAGAAATGAAATCTGAATTACTTAAAATAAATGTAGGGCTATAGAGAAGGGTTAGTGGTTAAGGCTCTTGCCTGAGAAGCCTAAGGACCCAGGTTCGATTCTTCAGTACCCACGTGAGCCAGATGCAGAAGTTGATGCATGCATCTGGAGTTCATTTGCAGTGGCTGGAGACCGTGGCATGCATGTCCATTTTCTCTCTCTCTCTCTCTTTCTCTCTATCTCTTTACCTGCCTCCTTCTCTCTCTCTCTCAAATAAATAAAAATTTTTTTTTACAAAATAAATGTAAAATTGACAATTCTAAGTTCAACTCATTTTATTTAGAGATCAACAACTTAACAATAATGAACAATTTATTTTTTTCATGTATGGGTAGGATATAAATATGAGTATGTGTGGAAAGATGTGTCTTCTTCAATTTCTATCCACCTTATTCTTTGAGACAGAGTATCTCACAGAAGTTATGGATTTGGCTACACCAGCTAGGCAGTGAACAGCAGGAATCCTATTTCTACCTTCCAGGCACTGGTATCACAGGAGTACACCATCTCACTCAGAATTTCAGTGGGCACTGAGGATCTGAGTTTGCTTGTGCTCAAGTACTTAAACCATGGTGACATCTCCCCAGTAAGTTATATTTTTACCTAAGAAAGTGTTTGTGTCAAAAGTCTATTTGAAAAGATATCTGTGAGAACATGAAACTATGCAAATCTTCTCTGAAGAGCAGTATGAAAAACTTTCAAGAGACTACAAAATAGTACAAGTGTGGCAGACCTCATACCTGCAAAAACTTACAGATGGCCTCCAATATCCACCAGACAGTCACAATTCTGGATGCCTCTTTTAACTACAGACAAATTCCACAACAAGAATCCAATAATCCCCTGGGTCATCTCAACCACTGAACACATACCCCATATTCTAAATTTAATCCTTTGCATTGTTCCTTAGAGGAATACTAATGACATGTGTGGACCATATGTTACAGTCTAATATCTCTAATCAGCAAGGAATTTCCTCAGATTTTTCATAGGAGCCCTGAGGATCCAGAAATAGACAGCAAGAGAATTCAGTTTGAAATAAGCAACCCTGTTAGAGTGAATTAAATATAGTCATATCTGTAGAGATATCAAGATATGGCAGAAAAATGTGGGTAGAGTAAATATTCCCAAGCGTCTTTCAGCTATGCTTAGTTATCATTTTAAATTTACAGGGAAATGACTCCATTAAAATATTTATAATTCAAGAATTCAAAAATAAGATCATTAGTTTGAGTAAGGGTATAATTAGTCACCTCAACAAATCCTTACACCATCTTAAAGATGAGTAGATAGTGTACCCAAATTGTCATGGCCAATGAAATTGCTTGTGGCCTGAGGGGGCCCCCAGTATATTCCAGCTACAAAGCACTCTCAGTGTGTAGGGGATAAGGGCTCTGGATATTGCCAGTTGTATTGGAATGAAACTGGGAACATGTAGGATGCATTCATCTCCTAAGAGTTCTGAGCCACAGGTTCTGAGCTAGGAGGCTCCAAGGCCTGTAGAACACAGAAAATACTCTGGTCCAGGGTCTTCTGCCTTCTCAAGATCTTTAGAGATAGATAGAGGGTTAAAAGAGGGAGGGAAAGTGAAAACTTGAGGAAACACTAGCCTATTACCAGAAGTTGTTTTGATCCTTTAAATTACTAGAAGTTCCCTGAGTTATATCTAGGTTTTTTCTGTAACTTCCGTAAATATGTTCTTTGCAATTAAATAAGATTTTGCAGCCCATTACCCTGCAATGAATGCAGCCTCTGGGTATCTTTGAAAACTAAAATTAAAAGAAAAATGAGCAAGTAAGTATGTTGATTAATGTATCCCTGGAGATCTTACACTGTCTTTTAAACACATTAATGATCATTTCCAAAGCATGAAAGCAAATACATGATATACTTATAATGATGACCTGTTTTTCAAAATAACCACCAGTGAGTTAATATTACAGAAGCTAGTCCAAAGATGGAGACAGTAAGGCATAAAGAGACTTGCTTTTGTACACAATAAGTTGATTGAAACAACAGCAGCCACTATCTGGCCCAACCAAGTAACAGTAGTTATAGGAAATCTATACAGAGTTGCAAAGAGTTGTTCCCAGGTTGCTTAAAATAAAAATCATATTCTTGGTGATTTTTAAACAAGGTATGTTTCTGAGATCTGTTTCTTCCTGACTCAAGCTGAATTTGGGTCTTTTGTTAAGGCAGGAAGATGTGGATTAATCTTATTTTAGGTCACTGTGCTCCTATACCACAGCTATGTTAATGTCTCATTCCAAACTTCACCCCACGACTCTCCTTCTCTTGGAAAATAGCAGATCAAAGCACAGGCAGGAGTTGTAGCCAGCCCCCAGTGATCCTCTGTTTCTAGTCTTCACATCCTTTTCTTCTAGAAGTTTGCTTAGACCCTTCCCACACTGAATCAGAGCTGGCTGGTGTGGACAACACAATATTCTGAGGTGATCTTATGTGAAGTCAGAGCCTGGTTATGTGGGTATGGCAACTCTCACCTTGGTTTCTTGGATTATTCATTTGTAGGACTCTAGCAGCCATGTTTTGAGGATACCTAAACAGCCCATGGAGACAACTGACCTGCCATCAGTGTGAATGAACCACCTTGGGAGTGAATCTGTCGGCCCAGCTGACATCTAATTAGACCTTCCTGAGAGACCCTGGGCCAGAACCACCCAGGCAAGCCACTTCAGAATCCTTAACCCACAGAAACTATGATGTTTAACAACTAATATTTGTTGCTTTAAGCCCTTTAAGTTTGGGGAGATTTTGTTACATGGCAATGGATAACTAACTAATACAGGAGGTAAATATATAACCCCTCTTGAGGGGCATTTATATTAATCAAAGTCTTTAAAACAGAGAAAAACAAAAATAGAGTATAGGCATGGTGGTTCATGCCTACAATCCAGCATTAAGAGGAGGCTGAGGAAGGAGGATTTCAAGTTTGAGAACAGCTAGGTAAAACAGGGAGACCCTTTCTCAAAATTAAAAATAAAAAGCAGGCAAAACAAAAGTGGTAGAATTACAAGCAGACTATGGAGAAAGAAGGCCCCCACAAACAGTTCATCCCTCCCTCCCCCAGCAGCCCGACCCTAGCTGCCTCCTAATAATTTGTCCTTCCTGATGTGGGGAAGTACAGTGTAGTGTGTTTGGCATCAAGTGACATTTTAACCCTGAGACCTGAACAGAGAGGTTCTTAATTACAGCCTGATACTTTCCCCACTTTCCAGCGTCAAGAAACTAGCAAGTTAATGGCACATAGGAAAACTGCAGCTCCACTACTGGCTATGTTGAGTCAGCATTACATCTGGGGGCCTCACTTCTGTTTCCAAGACAAAAATGAAGGATGACTCACAGTATTCTTAAATATATTTCATATTTTGCTTTACTTAGCTCTCATAATGACTCTATGAGCTAGATATCATTTTATCCATTTTCCCATAAGGGAAAAACAGAAGTTAAGCGATATGGCTAAGGTCCATGGTAATTAGAAACCTCATGTTCTGACTGACTTGCGGGTCCACACTCCCTGAGTAGGCTAGAGAACCTCTTTTCTGCTGGAACAATTGGCATTCTAGACAATGAGAAGCTCCTCTTCTGCTCCCTGTCTCCTGCCTTTCAAGCACCATCCACTTTAGCCAGGTGTGTTGGGACCACTTAAGTGAGCTCATAGTGGCCCCACATTGCAGGAGATTTGGGGAAGCTGCAAATGTGCTTTGGCCATAGGGGACTCACTAGGTCTGTGTCTAAAACCCAGTTACACATGAACATGTTATCTGAGAAATGCACATCAGTCCCCCTCCCTCTCCCCCCTCACCCTTCCTGGCTCATTAGCAGAGGACTGAGCTCAAAGGGAACAGAGACTGGACCGATCCATTAGAATATGGGGCAAGCCGGGTGTGGTGGCCCACGCCTTTAATCCCAGCATAAATTCCAGGTCAGCCTGAGCCAGAGTGAGACCCTATGTCGAAAAACCAAAAAAAAAAAAAAAAAAAAAGAATATGGGGCAAATTCAAGACAGACCTAAAAACACAGCATTTTCAGGTGTTGTAAAGCCACTTAAATACTAGAGGAGTATACCACAGGCAAGCTGAGCACCTATTTACACACACACACACACACACACACACACACACAAAACTCACATCAAGACACAAAATAACCAATATCATGATTCCACTTACTTGAGATACCTCAGATAGTCAGAGTCACAAGCTGAATGTAGAATAATGGGCAAGGGAGCTGAGGTCGAGATGATGAGGAGTTATTGCTTAATGAGTCCAGAATCTCAGCTTTGGAGGGTGAAAATAAAATTCCTAGCATTGGATAGTGGTAATGGGTGTGTTACAATGTGAAGGTAAATGCCACTAAATTGAACATGTAAAAGTGATAAAATAATGCTTCACTTACTTTATGCACATTTTCCTGTGTCAAAATGTTTTGTTTTTAATCATTTCTGTTCCAAGGACTCTAAAGTCTGTAAATGGCCTCAGACTCTACTCTTTCCTCATCATTAATTCCTTCCCAATTTTCCTCCAAAGTGCCTGCTCTGTTTCTCTGTCCTCATTGCCTAAGCCTCAACTGTCTGTCATCAAGGGTATTGAAATTAATCCCTTAATGGCCTGGCTGACTTCTGCTTCTTCCCCTCTAATCCATCTCCATCCTGGTGTGTAAGCTCTCAGGGTCATCCTGGTGTTTGTTAGTGTGCAGTGTCATCATGGGTGTGTAAGCTCTCAGAGTCATCCTGGTGTGTAAGATCTAAGCGCCTCATTCTTCTCACTCAAGAAACTTAAAACATATTAAACTAGGGGCCTGGGGAAATGGCTCAGCTGTTAAAGGTGCTTTGTTGCAAAGCCTATAGACCCAGATTTGAGTCTTCAGCCACCCATGTAGATCTATTTTTGCATTTGCAGGGGCCACTGACCCTGGTGTGCCTGTACACATGCCCGCACGCCCCCCCGCCACACCTCACACCAAGACACAAAAGAGTAAATATGATACATGAGGTCAGATTCACGAGCTGAATACATCCATGCAAATAAACCAATAAATTTCAAAAGAACATATTGAAGCAGCCTCATCTCTCCTTCAAAGATAACTCAGTATAGTTAGGGGGAACATACTCTTACAAGCACATTACTTCAGTTTTTGTGATTATGAAATATAGTATGCATACAGAAAGGCAAATGAAACGGGTGTGTAGTGAGTTAGTGCTTGTGTAACCAGGTTAAGAAAAAATGTGTAAAAGAGTTAGTTCTCAGAGCTCACTTAATCCTCTGCTGATGGGAAGATGTGGGTAGGCTCTATGAGGATCAGCAAAACAAAGAACCTCAGATAAAGAAGAGTTAAAAATAATCTGACTGGATGTGGTGGTGCACACCTTTAGTCCCAGCACCCAGTAGGCAGAGGTAGGAGGATTGCCATGAGTTCCAGGCCACCCAGAGACTACATAGTGAGTTCCAAGTCAGCTTGGGCTAGAGTGGCACCCTACTACCAAAAAAAGGGGGGTGGCTGGAGAGACGGCTTAGTGACTTAGGTGCTTGCCTAAAAGCCTAAGGACCCAGGTTCAATTCCCAAGGACCCACGTAAGCAAGATGCACAAGGTGGCACATGTAGAATTTCACTGCAGTGGCTGGAGGCCCTGGCATGCCCATTTGCGCTCTCTCTCTCTCTCTCTCTCTCTCTCTCTCTCTCTTTCTCTATCTGCCTTGTTCTCTCTCTTTATAAATAAATAAAATAAAATAAAAACAACAATAATAACAATAATCTTTCTCACATTGTCTTTTTTTTTTTTTCTTCAAGGTAGGGTCTCACTCTAGACCGGATATCCTGGAACTCTCTCTGTAATCCCAGGTTGATCTTGAACTCACAACAATCCTCCCACCTCTGCCTCCCAAGTACTGGAATTAAAAGCATGTACCACCATGCCCAGCTCACATTTATATTTTTATCCAAGCACCTTCTAGCAGGTACAGAGTAGAACATGTGGACAATCTTTTAAGAAAAAAATTCCTTCAGTAGTTATATTAAATGAACATAATACTAAGCACACTACAAAGAAAGATGGTAGAGAGTTCCGAGTTAATGAGATGAATACATAGTACAGCTCCTGCCCGGAAGGTGTAACTGCAATAGACAGCAGTCTTATAACAAAGATGTAAACAAAATGAAATGCAATGCACGGCTTAGGAAAGAAGGAAGTTAAATGAACAAAAACCAAGCTGGACATGTAATTTAAGCACTTAAAAGGCTGAGACACAGGCTGGAGAGATAATTTCGCCATTAGGCACTTGCCTGAGAAGCCTAAGGACCTAGATGCAATTCCCCAGGACCCATGTAAGCCAGAAGCACAAGGTAGGACATGTGCCTGGAGTTTGTTTCCAGTGGCGGAAGGTCCTGACATGCCTATTCTCTCTCTTTCTTTCTCCTCTCTCTCTCTCCCTATCTCTTTCTCTCTCAAATAAATAAGCGAATACAACCTTAAGGAAAAAAAAAAAAGGCTGAGGCAGGAAGGTGGAGAGTTCAATGCTTGTCTGGACTACAGAATGAGATCATATCTCAAAAGATTAGTAAATTGCCAGGTGTGGTGGTGCATGCCTTTAACCCCAGCACTCAGGAGGCAGAAGTGGGAGGATTATCATGAGTTCAAGGCCACCCTGAGACTACATAGTGAATTCCAGGTCTTCCTGGACTAGAGCAAGACTCTACCGTGGGAGAAAAAAATGAGTTTCAGGGCTGGGGAGATGGCTTATCAGTTAAAGGTACTACCTGCTGGCCCAAGTTCAATTCCCTGGTACCCACATAAAGCCAGATGCACAAAAATGACACATGCGTCTAGAACTTGCCTGCAGTGGCAAGAGGCCCTAACGTGCCCATACACACACATTTTCTCTCTCTCTCTCTCTTTTCCTCTTTGCTTGCAAATAGATAAAAGTGTTTAAAAATAAAGAAATGAGCTGAGCATGGTGGTACACACCTTTAATCCCAGCACCCAGGGGGCAAAGGTAGGAGGATCACTATGAGTTCAAGGTCATCCTGAGACTACAGAGTTAATTCCAGGTCAGCCTGGGCTAGAATGAGACCCTACCTCAAAAAACCAAAAAAGAAAAAAGAAAAAAGAAAAGAAAGAAAACAGAAAAATAAGAAAAAAGAAAGAAAGAAAGAAATGAGGTTAATCAAACCATGAAACAAAGCCAGACTCAATTGATATTGGGGTCTTTGTCACAATTTAATTAAAAATTTCTACTTTGAGATAAGGAAAGTTCTTGGGAACTACAAAACATGTAGGGAAAAACCAATTCTAGTTCTCCATTACAAAAGTCTGTGAAGCAACGAGCAGCGAGCTACCAGTGGGAATTTTGGGATTCCCTTCTCCAGACTTCTGATAGACTCTAAAGCCTTATGCATCCCATGGACTGCCAAGTTTGTTAAAGTAACAGGATGCTGGCCAGATTGCCACTCCATTTTGGGCTGTATGGGCACAGTCCTAAGCATGAGAAGCTCATGGGAAGCACTTAACATTGTTGATGGATATATCCTATCTCCTTCCTACTGAGTTTGTAAGTTCCTCGAGGGCAGCGCATCACACTGGGTTCTGAGTAAAAAACATTAGACCCCCTAAACACTAGTTTGAATAGAGGGAAAAAGCATTGACTGTAGATATTTCATAAAGGTCCAAGGAACTATGTTTCTAGGAGAAACTCCAGCCATCAGCCCCAACACCTGGAATATGACTCTGGCACAGGCCACAGAGCCAGTATTGCCATCAGAGCCAGCTTTTCTTTTTCCTACTGCAAAATGAGAAGCTATTAGAGGATAAAGACATGCCAAAACAACATCAATCTTCTAAAAGAAACTCCACAAAAAGTAAATCATTCTAGCCAAATAAAGATATCTAATACAGTTTATATATATTTAACATACGCAAACAGATAAAATAGGCATCAATAGATAAATGATATAAACTATATCACTTTCAAGTCTCCTCATACATATGTAGAAAGGGTGACTAGGAAAATAAGCCAACTTCAAAACAAAACCCATGAAAGTAGTATTTTCTCATACTAGTTATTGAATTCTCACTAGCTTCCTCCAGGCTTCACCCAAAGACCACTATTACACTTCATAAGTCATTGCACAATAGAAATGAGAAAGCATTCTGATGTGGCTCTTCAGGAAACTGCAAAAGTCATTAAGAATATGTATTTTTAGGGCTGGAGAGATGGCCTAGCTGTTAAGTGCTTTCCTGTGAAGCCTAAGGACCCCTGTTTGAGGCTTGATTCCCCAAGACTTATGTAAGCCAGATGCACAAGGGGGTACATGTGTCTGGAGTTCATTTGCAGTGGCTGGAGGCCCTGGCGTACCATACCATTCTCTCTCTCTCTTTCTCTCTCTCTCTATCTGCCTCTTTCTCTCTCTATCACTCTCAAATAAATAAATAAAAATGAACAAAAAAATTTTTTAAAAAGAATATATATTTTTAGGCAGTAGTACAAGTATCACTGTGAATTTGAGGCCATCCTGAGATTAATTCCAAGTCAGCCTGTGTTAGAGTGTAACTCTACCTCGAAAAACTAAAAAGAAAAAAAATATATATATATATATATATACATATATATATATGCATTTTTGCCCTGTATAGTGTCATATACCTGTAATCCCAGTAGTTGAGAAGCAGAAGCAGAAAGAGTTCAAGTTGGAGATCAGCAGCCTGGATATTCACAATCACTCTGTATCAAAATGCCAATGTTTGGGTATGTAGTTCAGTGGTAGAAAGCTTGCCTGGCATATATGAGATCATGGGTTCATACCCCAGCACCACAGTAAGACAAAAAAAAACACACAGAAATCTTGTCTGCATCTTTTTAACCTTGCTTTTAACTTTAAAAGTTGCACATATTTTTTTTTGAGAAAAGGTATCATGTAGCCTAAGTTGGTCTTAAACTCATTATGTAGCCTAGAATGACTTTGAACTCCTATTCCTCTTGTCTCTACCTCCCAGGTGCTGGGATTACAGGAGTGACCCACTATCCCTGTTTTATATGGTACTGGGGATCAGGCCCAGGGTTTCATGATGCTAGGTAAGCTCTCAACCAACTGTGCTATGTCCCTAGTTCAAACCTTGTATTTCTTTAGTTCTGCTTTATAAATATGAAGAAATGATCATCAGAAATATAAGGTTTCTCCTGTTATTTAAGCTGAAGATATATTTTCCTTATTCCTTTCTAATCATGAATTCTGCTTTGTCAGCACAATCCAGAACTTATTGCCAACTGGTAGGATGAAAATTGAACATATATGGTACCCAAATGCTCAATTCCCTTCTGAATAAATGAACGATAGACCTTATCTATCATTTATTTGACTCATGTGTACACCCATGTATATTACAGACATTTTTGTTTAATTATTCAAGAATTGGCACATGAGATGCATTATCTAATTCCTCAGGGACCTTCCAATAGGCAAAAATAAGTGCAAAGTGCATGGCTACTAAATGCATTTTTCTTTTTTTTTTAATTTTTTTTCTCAATTTTTATTAACATTTTCCATGATTATAAGAATATCCCATGGCTTTTTTATAATCATAGAAAATGTTAATAAAAATTGTGAAAAGAAAAAAAAACTAAAACAAACAACAACAACAACAAAAAAGGCCATGGCATGTCCATATTCTCACTCTTTCTCTTTGCTTGCAAATAAATAAATAAAATATTTTAAAAAGAAAAAAAATTATGTTGTACTCTGTCCAAAAACAATATATATATCCCATAGTAATACCCTTCCTCCCCCACTTTCCCCTTTGAAATTCCATTCTCCATCATATACCCTCCCCTAAATGCATTTTTCTCTCTTTCTTATATTTGCAAGTAATGACTTTATTATCTCCACATTTAATGAGTTATAATTTTAAAATTTTTTAGGTATACAGGGAGGCACTAAAAAGAAAAAAAAAAACCCTAGATAAAAATCCTGTTACATAGAAGTAACCATGAGTATTCTTATGTGGACCTTGTTCACTCAACTACAGAAGGACAATGAGCACAGATACAGCTTGGTACACAGAAATAATATTATGAAACTGATATCATTTTAAAATAAAAATATGCAGGTTACATATACCTAAATTTAATAAGGCAGAAAAATAAATGAAACTAATATATAACTCTTTCTTCTCCTCCTCTTTCTTCTCTTTTCTTCCTTCCTTCCTTTCTTTCCTTCTTTCTTTCTTTTTTTCTTTCTGCTTTGGTTTCTCAAGGCACGTTCTCACTCTAGCTCAGGCTGACCTGGAACTCACTATGTAGCCTCAGGCTGGCCTTGAACTCATGGCAATCCTCCTACCTCTGCATCCCAAATGCTGGGATTAAAGGGAGGCATAACTGTGGCTGGCTCACTTGCTCTTTCTTTCTCTCTCTCTCTCTTTCTTTCTTTCTTTTAGAAGTAGGGTATCATTCTAACCCAGGCTGACCTGGAACTCCCTCTGTAACCCAAGCTGGCCTCAAACTCACAGTGACCCTTCTACTTTAGCCACACTACTGCTGGGATTCAAGGTGGGAGCTACCTGGTTACTTTTCTTCTTTGCTCAGAAAGCAGCAACTAAAAATGCTTCCTATGATTAATTAATTAAACTCTGAATTAATTTTATATAGCTTTAAGTTTTCTGAGTGTTCCTCATACAGCATACTCTTTATTGGAAAAGACTTAAGCTGACTCTATTTGCCTTGCATTACAAAAGGTAATTATATTTTATAACTAAAATTGAAAAGGGCATAATTGGAAAATCTGAAACTTTTTTTTTATTTCCATGTAACCTGCAGTTATCTGTGTCTTTGCAGTGCAGATAGAGATAGAAACAGATATGTATCAATAACTTTATTCATCTTTATGCATTTAGTACAAAGTTTATTTAGGTCAATGATATGCTAGAATGTGTAAGTTGTAATCAGTTGTGTTTACATGAAATCAGTTAAGAAGGCTATAACATTTTCTTATAAGATTTTCAGAATCAAAGGTCAATCCAAATATTATAAAACTTCCATAAAAGCAGACTCCAAAAATCCTCAGACCTCTTCCCTATGTGACAAATTCCAAGGCATCTTCAGCAACATAAACACAGCTGTTTTTGAAGTTTGCAAACGAGCCATATGCTATAGAAAAATAGATTATTCTGGTTGCAAGTGTCCTTTGATTTTCAGTCAAAACAGAAGAGCAAATTGTGCATCTTGGCAAGTAAGATTGTTTTTTAAGCCAATTTAGGATTCTTAGGGACAAGTGATGTCCTTTTATAAATAAAAATTAATTTTTCATAGCTGTGCGTGGTGGTGCATGCCTTTAATCATAGCGCTTGGGAGGCCGAGGTAGGAGGATCATCATTAGTTCAAGGCCACCCTGAGACTACATAGTGAATTCCAGGTCAGCCTGAGCTAGAGTGAGATCTACCTCAAAATCAATTTTTTTTTCTTTTGGTTTTTTGAGATAGGGTCTTCCTCTAGTCCAGGCTGATCTGGAATTCACTATGTAGTCTGAGTGGCTTCAAACTCAGGGTGATCCACCTACCTCAGCCTCCCAAGTGCTGGGATTAAAGGCATGTGCCACCATGCTTGGCAAAAAAAGTATATATTTAGCTTTAATTTGTCTTTGACATTATATTTTCTACAGGTTTTTCATAAACTAGGAATTTCTTTCTTGCCCCTTATATAAAGTCAACACACTTTGTACATTTGAAACATGGCTCAGGTTTCCAATGTAAGAAAAGTAAATATCTGTGTATAGAGTAATCATTCACACAATAGATTGAATACCAACACTATTTTGACAATTAGATGATAAGCACTTAGAAAAAATAAAGTGTTTTATTTATAAAGAACTGTCCTTTAGTCATTGATTAGATTTCAGAGTGTCATTTTGTAACATGCTTATTTGTTTCAGTTTAAGGGTAGCCTTCCATAAACCTATAATGAAAATAGTCATGGTTTTATAGATAATTGAGGAAATTCACAATTCCTCACTCTCAGAGAAAGTAGAGGGGGAGCTTCTTCTTTCTGTATCAACAGAGTCAAGAATATGATTGAGGGGCTGGAGGGATGGCTTAGTAGTTAAGTTGCTTTCCTACAAAGCCAAAGGACCCACGTTCAATTCCCCAGGACCCATGTAAGCCAGATGCACAAGGTGGCACATGCATCTGGAGTTCGTTTGCAGTGGCTGAAGGCCCTAGCATGCCCTTTCTCTTTCTCTCCCCCCACCAAAAAAAGAATTTGATTGAATTTTCCTGTTTTAACTTGATGAACAGACAATAGCAAAACACTGTATCTTTAAAGGATGGTGATTTCAACCCTGGAGACAGCCAAATGTAGGAGACCCATGTGAATAATCACTGCATTCTGATTTATGACAAATGGTCCACCAAAATACTGTGGGTGCAAATTAATATGTCCTTTTGGCTAAGAGAAAATAGAAGAGATGTATGACAGATTTATTTTTGTTATATTGCCTGGGATGAACTGAGGTGTGCTAGAAGCAACATTTTAATGGTCTGACATTCTTTTTACCATTTTGTCTCTTGCAAGTTCTATTAAGATCTTGGGAGCTGGAGAGATTGCTTAGTGGTTAAGGCACTTGCCTGCAAAGCCAAAGGATCCAGGTTTGATTTCCCAGGACCCATGTAAGCCAGATGCACAAGGTGGCATATGTGTCTGGAGTTCGTTTGCAGCATCTGGAGACCCTGGTGTGCCCATTCTCTCTCTCTCTTTCTCTCCCCCCACCCCCACTCTCTCTTTTCCTCTTTCTGTCTCTCAAATAAAATAAAAATTTATATTCTTTATAAAAAGATTTTGGACCATTAATTCAATGTGTGCTCATCCATTGCATTGGTCAAATATTATTTTTGTCAGCTATCTGGAGTAATAAACTTTAAAAAGGAAAGGTTTATTTTGGCTCATGGTTTTAGAGATTTCAGTCCCTTGTCCATTGGTTCCATTTCTTTGGGACTGAAATAAAGCAATATGCTATAGTGGGGAGCACATGATGGAGCTAAGACATGAAAGTAGAAAAAAAAAGACCTGAGGGAGAGAAGGTCCCATAATCTCCTTCAAGGGCACACCCTCAAAGAAGGCAGGGATTTCAAGTCAGTTGGCTGGGATGAAGTATAGAGGCAAGCAGACCAGTCAGGCATTAGTTGCACCACTGAGTAATAAAGTCTGAGCCAACAGAGGGCAAAAGAAATGCCACAAGTCATTCTGAAGGGAAAATAGGCAGGGCCTGGAAGTGGCTAATGGAAAGAGAAGAGTTTTGATCATACATAGAGCATTCACTTGGAATCTTGCACTTCTTTAAAAAGAGAATTGTTTTATCTCTATTCTGAAAGTTTTCAACACTTACATATAAAATTAAAAACACAGAGTTTGAGAGCCTGAATATGGATACCTTATATCCAATTAAACACTTGACAGGTCTGCAACCACTGGTAACATTTACCAAGTCAAAACCAATGAGAAACATTACTTAGTTCATACACACACAGGTTATAAAGCTAGATAGAATAATAAAGGCTTAGACTTAGTTAAGTAAACCAGCCTCTTGTTGATATTCATCTTATGGAGCTATAATTTTTTTAAATAATGTTTTCAGTAATACCAGCAGAATCAAGGGTTATGGAGGAGTACTAAAGTCATAAGGATATTTAATGACAATTCAGACTAACCTCCTTTGTTTTATAAGAGAAACTGAGCCCTATGAAGTTCTTTTTCTTTATCTTTTTCTTTTTTTTTGAGGCAAACCCAACATACCGGCCCTTTTCCTATAAAAGAATGAGAGCATGTGCAAAAGACAGAATTGACATGCCAGGGCCTCCAAACACATGTGCCACCTTGTACACATGTGCAACATTGTGCATGCATCACCTTGTGTGTTTGGCTTCTGTGGGATCTGGGGAGTTGAACATGGGTCCTTAGGCTTCACAGGAAAGCACCTTAACCACTAAGCCATCTCTCCAGCCCATTATTTTGCCTTTTAAAAACAATATTTATTTATTTATTTACTTATTTATTGGAGAGAGACAGAGAGAAAGATAGAGAGAATCAGTGCACCAGGGCCTCTAACCACTGCAAACAAACTCTAGACGTATATGCCACCTTGTACATCTGGCTTATGTGGGTTCTGGGGAATCATAATTGGGTACTTAGACTTCACAGGCAAATGCCATAACCGCTAAGCCATCTGTTGCAGTCCGGTTCATATTGCTGGTAGAAATCACCCAACCATGATCAGCTTCTGGGAAAAGGAGATTTATCTTGGCTTACAGGCTCGAGGGTAAGCTCCACGATGGCAGGGGGAAACAATGGCATGAACAGAGGGTGGACATCACCCCCTGGCCAACATAAGGTGGACAATAGCAACAGGAGAGTGTGCCAAACAATGGCATGGGGAAACTGGCTATAACAAAATGAGTCCGCCCCCAACAATACACTCCTTCCAGGAGGCATTAATTCCCAAATCTCCATCAGTTGGGAACCTAGCATTCAGATCACCTAAGTTTATGGGGGATGCCTGAATCAAACCACCACACCATCTCTCCAACTCTGCTTTTCCCTTTAATTAGAAAATACAAGTGGTGATAAAACCCAGGTCTCCTTCCCTATAGTGATACTCTTATCAAGGTTCTTCATCTCCTTCAGAGAAACTTAGAAGCTCTTGGCACAGCTGTGTAGTGTCCCTGTAAACCATTCTCTTCTGTTTGTGTCTGTGAACAGGAAACATACAGCAGAGGACTCTCATTCTATGCAATGAGGACACCAGGCCAATTGCTGTGAAGAGCACGTGGGACCGAGATGCTTGGCTTGTGAAACAGAGCATGGATCTGCCCTTGCTCCCATTATCTGGTACTTGACAAATTTGAAGGAAGCAAAGCATAGTTCTGGCCTTAGGAAGTTGGGGAAAAACAGAAATGGCTAACCGTGATAGGCAGTGACTGAGCAGTGCTTATAAAGCAACGACTTCACTGAAGAAGCTGAGAAACATCAACATAAACCCAACAAAACCTAAGCTTCAGGCTGGAAAGATGGCCCAGCAGTTAAAGGTACCGCTTGTGGAGTCTGCTAGTCTGGGTTCAATTCCCCAGCACCCACATAAAGCCAGATGCACCAAGTGGCACATGCATCTAGAGTTTATTGCTGTGGCAAGAAGCCATGGCATAGCTGCCCTCTTTCTCTTTTTCTATTTGCAAATGAACAAATGAAAAAAAATTTTTTTAACTCAAGGTGACCAACCTGGACCTGAGAAATGCCGTAGCAATTTTGTGCTCATAATTCTGTATTTTTTTTTGTACTTGTTTTCTTAAAGAGATCCTCCCAAATTTTGTAAGTATAGGTTCTATAGAACTAATGAATATGGGATATGCTGAGCAGTCCAGTACCCTAGAAATGCCTCAAAAGTATCTGTGACCTGGGGGCTGGAGAGAAGGCTCTTTGGTTAAAGGCTCTTGCTTGCAAAGCCTGTCAGGCTGGGTTTGATTCCCCAGTATCCATGTAAAGCCAGACAAACAAAGAAGCACAGGCACTTGGAAATCATTAGCAATGGCAAGAAACGCTGACGTGTCCGTACTCACACCTTTTCTGTCTCATAAATAAATAGCATTTTTAAAGTTTCTGTGGACTGGAGAAATGGCTTAGTTGTTAAGGTGCTTGCCTGTGAAGCCTAAGGACCCAGGTTCAATTCCCCAGGACCCACATAAGCCAGATGCACAAGGTGGCGCGTGCATCTGGAGTTCATTTGCAGTGGCTAGAGGCCCTGGTGCTTCCATTCTTTCTTTCTCTCTCTCTCTCTTTCTCCCTCCCTCTCTGTCTCAAATGAATAAAAATAAATTAAAAAAATAAAAAGTAAAGTATCTGTGACCCACTTTATTAGCTATTGCCAGTCCAAATGGCCACTCGGTGGTCCTTCTTCCCAAATGATATCAATAACATTATTAGAAGTAGAGGAAATAGCATCATAACTTTCACAAGCTAAATAATAGATACTCCTTTTCATACCACTATTTAAGATCTTTTTTCTCTTGATTTATTAACAATTTAGTTTATTTCTATTGAAATTATAATCATGACTAACAAGGATAACTTCAGAATCCATTCAAAATGAGATACTAAATAGAGCTGTTTTGAATAGCTATTGCATTTTCATGTCCTGGAAGCATGATAAAGGTAAAAGTCATGAAATCTTGAATTCTATTTAGATGAAGATTTATCATTATTTGTGAGGTCTGTCTACCATGGTTTTATTTTAAAACCACAAATAAAGTTTTAACAATGTGCAGTTTTCTTGTTGAGAGGTCTGTGGTCAGACTAAACATCGCACTGAACCTGATTAGATTCTGAGGTTTTCCAATTCAATATTCAGCAAATACAGAGCATTTCTTTGGCCATAAGAAATAATTAAGGGCTTCAGAGCTAATGTAACTTATCTGGGTCTGCTGCTGCTTCTTTTTTTTTTTTTTTTTTTTCTCCTGGTGACAAGATGATCAAGCATAACCTCCTGGTCTTGGACCTTGTCATATCTGAGTTGGAGACAGAATAAACCACATGTAATTAATCTTTTGAAAATCTAGGTGACATTGCTTTATTTTAGGTTTTTATATCAGTGAGGATTTCACTTGCTAGCCCTTAAGTTATGGAAATTTGATGTTATTAAATGCTTTCTTTTTCCTCCCAATTACCCTGAATTCAGAAAAGTAGACACACAATCATTATGTGAAGACAAAAGAACATTGAATAGTTAATTATACAACAACCAGAGCTGTCCACTGTGTATTCATTCTTGTAACAGATCGCTGGCTAGTGATTAGCATATTTCATTTGGAATCTTGTACAATAGAAACGGGATCATTTTAGTAGTGTAACCACGCACTGCATGGAGATCTACCATCCCAAAACACAACCTCTGACTAATGGAAAGGAGAAGGCTCTGTGAGGGGTCACCATGACCAGATGCACTTGGTGATGTCTAAAGTCTACTCTTCTTGTATAAACACAGTATCACGATAACCCTACAGACTACATTTGCTTTCTTAGAACCAAGCTCTTGCCTCATGATGAGCCCAAAATAAAACATGCAGAAGTCACTGTTCTCTAGCATTCTCATTGCTGGAAGGGCTCTCCAGAGGTCACCTAGTTCTTCCCTATCTCCAGCCAGGACTCTTCCTAAGACTGAATATAGCTGTATAGTGATCTGCATTAAGAAAGCTTTTAAGGATCCCTGGGGTTGGTCAAAAAATAGCTAATATTGGTCTGATTCATAGAACATGATATGAATGTCAAAATAGCCACCTTCATGAAAGAAGATAGCCATCAGAGCTGTTAAATGGTAGGATTAGCTTCACAAACTTTCTTTCCCCCAAATCAGAGTGGTAGATTAAGGGAATGGCCAAGGGTGTGAGTATTTTTTTTAGATGTACATTTTAATGCTTATCAAAAAGGAAACAATGGCATGTCAAATACCACTGCAGGGAAGCCAGAAGTTCCTAGGAAGGAGCTGATCAACAAGACTTCTAAGTCTTTTCAAATTACTGCAGAGCTCAGAGGGGGTGCTGTTGTTTTAAACAAGATTAGCATCAAGTTATTGAGGGACAGATGAAGAAACAGAAGAATAATATTGACAGACCTACTTTTTATGTGACCTTTCCCCTCTAATCAGCTGGCTTGTTAAGAGCTGCTATTTTTAACTCTATTAAACTTTAGGTGCAAGGGAAAAGCATTCAAATGTAGTTTTACACTTCTATGACAACTAGTCACCCTGCTGTTTTACAGGAAAAGCAACCCTACCCTGTTGTTCAGTAGTTGAAAGTATTAAGAGTTGAGGCATTTACACTGATCTGGAGACCTAGCCAAAGATGCAAGGTTCCTATCTGCCTTCTCTGGGCTATTAAGCCTTTCTGTTGAACTATATACAGAATTTGGAGGGGAGGAAATGGAGGTAAAGTGAAGAAAATAATCTGACAATCATATAAAGTATCTGCTTGCTTCCCACCCCCTCCCCCATATTTCTGTAAATAAGGTTGCACAGAAGCCTGGTCAACTACAAGTATCTCCAGGGTTGAAAAATTGGGGGACAGAATGATGGAAATAACATTAGAGTTTTGAGGGATTTTTTTCTTTAATTATTACCCTCTTATCAGCTTTCAAAATGTACCTCTTCCAAGAAATCCATTTGAAAATTTCACTTTTAGAAACAAGGACACCATCTTGCTCTCTCAGCCCCAAGCCCCATGCTCAGTCCTCGTTATAGGAAAGCTGTGACTATTGGCTTCTCCCAGCCTCTTTGTAATTCTTGACTTTGGAATTGGAATTTCAGCCACTGAGAACTTTTTGATGTGCACTTGCTTGTCTCAAAGAATAGTGACCAAGAAACAAAGTCTTCAGGTCACCTTGCCTCTTCCTTTTAAGAGGACAGAAGACGACAAAAACAAGAACACCACAGATCTTCCTGAAGGGTCTCTGGATTTACAACATCCCCACAGTGAGCACCTAGCCATGGAGCCAATGTCTCTGCCCACCATAAAACCAGAGCACTTCTAGTAAAGGAATGTCTCACTTAGCAGCTGCCTGGATATTCAGCAGAGTCGGGTTTTTTTCTTTGGTTTTTTTTTTTTTTTTTTTTTTTTAATTTGCTCAGGTAATTATCCCTAACTTGCTGAATGTGTGCACAAGTTATAAAAGTGCTACTTTTTGTTTAATGTTACAAATTCCCACATTTGAGTCAAGAGATTTCAAATGGAGGAAACTCAAATTAATTCTAAAGAATCCAGATGAAAGGGATGTAAGAAAAGGCCAAGAATAATAGATTCTGCACTTTTATTACAAAAAGCTCAAAACTTTTACATGCAATGTATGACACCGAATGTCATATATAAGTTCACTGCAAGCAAACTTTTCAAAAAATATACATACTGTATATATTTACATTCAAGTTTGAGTAACTAATGTCAAGGTATAATTCAGGTGCTAATCTTTACCTACCCTGTGGATGTGTTCGGATACTAACTAAACAGCGATTGTGTCTTCACTCAGGCACATGGAGAGGTAGGAACTGCTTTGGAAAGAAAAATCTACAGTGCAAATATGAAGACCATCATTGAAGCAGCTTTGCTACATCAAGGCGACCTAACTACCTTTGGTCATCTCAAACAGCAGAACATATGTAGCCTGTCCTTGAAATTGAAACCCAACTTTGGAGAGGAGCTTTTCTGATTACATCAGGGAGCTGACAGAACTCAACAACCAAAAGATCTGTCACCCTGCACCCAAGAATTGCATATGACTAAGTTAGGCATCTTAGCAGCAGAGCTGACAGACAGCTGGACTCCTTTTCCCTGGCAAAAATAATATGCAAACAAGAGATAACAAATGAATATCTCTTCTACCCACTTGGCCTCTAGGACTCAGAAGCCAAATAAGACACTTCCTTTTGCCAGTGAGATCCCTATTCATGTCTGCCCAAGCCCACCTCCATTGCTAACTGAGTTCTTAAGTCGGCAGCGGGGTGGGAGTGGCTTGTGGCTTCGGTAGGCCAAGATTCCTCAGCCTCCAGAGTGGACCTCAGGAAGGCTCTCGGGCCTGGGACGGACTTCCTGGGCTCCTGCCAGACTTGCTGGGGCTTGTCTCCGAGAGGGGCAGCTGGACAGAAGTGGCTGCGTGTGTGGCCAGAAGCCCCTCTCGTTCCCTTTTCTTCTGTTTCATCCTGCGGTTCTGGAACCAAATTTTGACTTGAGTGTCATTCAGCTGCAAGCAGTTGGCGATCTCGATGCGCCGGGCGCGAGTTAAGTATTTATTGAAATGAAACTCCTTCTCCAGTTCTGTCAGTTGCTTGGTGCTGAAATTGGTGCGGATCGCGCTGGAGGGGCTGGCGGCTCCGACGTCGGACAGTTTGCCTGCAATGTAAACTCGGGTCGTCAGCGGGGGAACAGGGACGGGAACGGGAAGCAGGGAGGCAGTGAGGCTGGACTTGGAACCAAAGTCACCGTGCAGCCCTCCCCCCGAACTGAGATGCCCGAGCCTGGGATCGTGGAACTGACCCGTCTTAAGAAAGCACCGGGGCGCGGTTCCACGGAGTGGGCTTGGGTGTATGTGTGGGGAGGGTAACTCCTTGGTCCTCCATCCATCGCCCACCACTCACTTTTCCTCGGGGCGTTCCTCTTCACTTTCATCCACTCGAACGTGCCGAAGGCGGCGGGGAGGCCGGAGGTGGGAGAGGCGGACTTGGGGTAGGCGCCGGGGGCCGGGGACGCCGTCTGGAAGGCGGCGGGGTGGCCGTCGGCGGGGAAGGGGCCCGGCTCTCCGAAGGCCGCGTAGTCGCCCTGGCCGCTGAGCAGGAAGGAGCCCGCGCCGCCGCCGCCGCCGCCGCCCGGGGAGAAGACGGCCGAGGCGGCGTAGTGGACGTGCGCCCCGCCGCCGTCGGCAGCCCGCCCGAGAGCGCCCGGGAAGTCGAAGGCCGGAGCCGGCGCCAGGAAGCCGTAGTCGGCGGCGGCAGGTGCGGAGCCCCGCTCGCAGACGGCCTGCAGGGTGCACGGCGCGTAGCAGCGGGGCGCGGCCGGGGGCGGAGCGGGGCGCGGCGCGGGCGCGCCCGGGGCCGAGGGCGAGGGCGCGGCTCGGGTGGCCCCCAAGGCGCCGTCGCTGCCGCCCAGGGGGAAGGCGGGCTGCCCCGAGACCGCGTCGGCGCGGCAGTACTTGGGTGCGAAGCCCAGCACGTCGCCTCCCACCCCGCCGCCGCAAGACACGTACTCCAGGTAGGAGCTCATGGTTCCCAACCCGCCGTCCCGGGAGAAGGGTGGCCGAGCGCGCGGGCCGGAGAGCCGGGGTGCGGAACCCGGCGGGCGCTGGGCACCACTGCCGCCGTCTCTCTACCCCTGCAGCCCTCGCCGAGCCATGCCGAGCCAGCCCGAGGTAAACAGTGCCTTGATATACCGGCGGCCGCGGACACGTGGCGCCGGCCGGCCAATGGGCGCCGTCCCCGCACAAGCCGCGGTCGGCCCGGCGCGCGGCTCCTCCAGCCTGCCCCGTCGCTAACTTAGCCCAACCGAGACACACACCGCCTCCGCTGGGCATCACCACCGCCGCCACACACACCCCCTGCACCCTCCTGCCCTGGAGGGACAGGCCCAGAGGTCCTAGGGTGTCCTGAGAGAGGGCGGGGCCACTGCACTGGATGCCACAGCCCCAGACAGGTATGGGGGCCGGTCTGAGGGCGAAAGGCCTGGGGAGGTCATGGTTTGGAGCGGCCAGAGCTTGTGCTTCTGGATGGCAAGGGGCCACCCCCTCGGGGTGGAGGGTGAGCTCCTGGCCGTGAGGAGGTTAGACGGGACTGCAGGGTCCCAGCCCTCCTCCCCGAAAGCGAAGTCCTCCTCTCCCGCCGCGTGCGCTCTGGCTTTCCTGCACTTGTGTTATCCCTGTCTTAAACGGCGCCAATATTTTTCTCTTTTCCGTTTTACCGACGGCTCTCGGGACCACTGAGGGCGGGATGAAATCTTTACTTTTGATTGGATTTACTTTCTGTACCCCACAGCACTCCTTCAGCTTCCTCTGCCCCTTCCAGTGTGTGATGGCACGATGAAGATGAATGCTGTAATGCTGGTGTTGATTTGGAACGAAAATAGAGTTTCTACCTTGTAAAGAAAGTAGCCTCAGACGAGGTCGTCAGAATCAAGAATCTGCCCTGTGCCAGAAAGCGCTGGTGTGGGAGGCCGGCGGCACACGGAGCTGCTTTCAATGAGGCTTTTGGCTCCAGGGCGCAGAGGCTTCCCTGGGACCGGTCAGAGCTCAGAGGTTTGGACCACCATGTACCTTGAAGCAATTAAAGCTTCTGTTCCATCAGATAAGTGCTGCGTCGTCTGTTGCGAGTGAAATCTGAGGGCTCGCGATGTTAATGGGCTCACGTCTTTCCCTTGATAATATGGTTTTGTTTACTGAGTGGAGAGAGACGGGAAATAAAAGTGCAATTGGCACAGGAAACGCAGAGTAGAAGGGTTACAAAGACAGGCTATACGTTGATAAACTTTCCAACTTCCTTGATCGTTTCTTTTAAATGTTTTCCTCCATGGGGCTGTAGGAAAATATCAAGTTAAATACAGATTATTTACACACGGCTATAAATAAATGAGGGTAGCTTCCTAAAAACTTGTGATGAAAATTCTAGAGTCTGCTCTTAGTTTATTCTGGTGCCCTTGAAAAACTTGATCTGTCACAACCTCTAAGTCGTAGTGAACGAGGTTTTATTATTGTTGTATTGATCTACTTGTTATGAAATACCGATTGCCTAAAATTGCCCAAAATTCCACTCGAGGCAGTCTGGAGGACAGGAGTCATCACTGTGCAGGGAGCCAGTTTCTTATGGGGTGTGACCTTGCGGGCAAACAAATCCACACCAAAAGTACATAAAACTGGTAAGGCTGAAGGGCCTCATAGGTGGGGGAAAGGGCTGTCACTTGTGGGTCAAGCTCCTAGAATGTGGGGTTCCTAACTTGCTGGCATGGGAAGTGGACACTTGTGCCAAAAAAAAAAAAAAAGCAAGCCCTTCAGGGACTGGAGAGATGGCTTATGTGTTAAAGGCACTTGCTTGCTTGCAAAGCCTACAGCCCCAAAGTGGTGCATGTGTCTGATGTTCATTTGCAGTGACAAAAAGGCTCTGGTGTGTACATCCTCTCCCCCTCCCCCCCCCCCACACACACCCATTCTCTCTCTTCTCTGTAGATCTACTTGCAACTAAATATTTTTTTAAAAAGCATAGCCCTTCAGGGCTGGTCGTGGTGGCACATGCCTTTAATTCCAGCACTTGGGAGGCAGAGGTAAGAGGATCACCATGAATTCAAGGCAACCCTGAGACTACATAGTGAATTCCAGGTCAGCCTGGGCTAGAGTGAGAACCTACCTCAAAAAAAAACCCCAAAAACAACAATAACAAAAAAGCCCTTCAACCTTGACCTATCCACACTGTGGGTCTGAAGCAAAATTTTGGTGATTTAACCTTTAATGAGAATTTAAAAGTGTACTAAAATAGAATGAGTTTTCCTTTTAGTGCCTGTTTTCATAACTGTATTGAAAGCGGAGGGTCAGAAGTGAAGTTGGGATAGGATTCAATATTTGTTCAGACCCCATTGTAGTTCCCTGATCAACTATATTCTGTTTGTCCTTCATTTCATTCCCTTTAATATCTGAGTTATTAGCATATCCCACACTTCCAGGCTGCAGAGTTACTTACTACCTTTACTCCTGAGTTGGTTCTTTTGTTTTTGATGTGCTGGCAGATCCAATATAGGACCTTGCACATGCTAGGCAAGCAATCTGCTACTGACCTATGTCATCAGCCCTTGACTTCTGCCAGTTGGAAGTCCAAGTCTGGTTATCTCATACCCACATTCAACGAATGTTCAACTGTCTATCATGTAAGGGCATTTTGTTAGATTTAAGCAAAAGATGTGCTCAAACTTAAAAAGGTCAAGATTAACTTTTAAAAAATTTATTTATTTACTTGCAAGCAGAGACAGATAAAGAGAAGAAGGACAGAGAGAATGGGTAGCCAGGGTCTCCAGCCCCTGCTAATGAACTTCAGATGCATATGCCACCTTGTGCATATGGCTTTATATGGGTACTAGGGGATCAAACCTGGGTGATTAGGCTTTGTAAGAAAGTGCCTTAACCACTTATCCATCTCTCCAGCTCCAAGATTCGCTTCCTAAAATTTTATTATTTATTTATTTGAGAGAGAAAGAGAGAATGGGCATACCAGGCCCTCCAGCCACTGCAAACGAACTCCACATGCATGGACCACCATGTGCATCTTGCTTACATGGATTCTGGGGAATCAAACCTGGGTCCTTAGGCTTTGTAGGCAAGCACCTTAACTGCTAAGCCATCTCTCCAGCCCAAGATTCACTTTTCACACAGGTCTTAGCTGTACTATGAATCTACTCCAGAAAGATGGATAGATGTCTCCCTCTGTATTAGGAATCAAACCCAAGACCTTGCGCATTCTATGTAAGTGCTCTATCTACATCCCCAGCACATACTCGAGAAAAATCAGCCTTAATCTATAATTCTGTAAGGGGAGATTTGGAAAATATTATTAGGGGATGTAGTATGTGGAAATATGTAAATATAGGATATTTTGAGTAGCATTAAAGTTTGTCTCAGATGTTCACCAGGTATGAAGAAAAAAGTCTTACGAGATTTATTATGTATACAAGCCATGAATTCCTAAGGGTCACTTGCCCTGCTGGGTCCTGGTTCTGTGAATTCTCCATAGGAGGTGACAGCAAAGGAGCTTGATGACCAGGGTGTGTTTGATGTAGGAATGCTTTGAAATTGCCTATCTGCTCACCACCTCAGCTACCCCCTATTCGTTTCCACCCTCCCCCACTGCCTTTCTCTCCCATTCTAATAACAGTCTGCTTTTCTGCAGACTGAAGTGGTGGACAGTGGTGACCTGGTCTTCCGTGTGTTTAAAGTCGATCCTAAGAAACCTCAGGCACCCCCTTTCCACAGCCCCACTGTGCTATCCCTTGGAGCTACTTAAGTACATGGACTCTGGTCCACAACCCCAAAGCACAGAAGGTCACTTGCCTGTTGAAGTAAAGAAAGGTGGTATGTTTTTTCTTATACCATATTAAGAGAAAATGTCTTTAAAATGCAGTTCTCTCTAGCATCTTCAGTCCTCAGAAATTAGAGGTGAGGGGTAAAAGGGTCCCAAGGATAGGAATTCTAAACCTCCTGGAAGCCTGATAACTTGACCATCCCAGAGGAAAACAGTTTAAAGTATTGTGCTCTCCCAGACAGACTTACAGATGACTCATGACTCATTGGCCCAGCCAGTTCTTGGATGGTAGACAGTCAATGAAAGTTTGTTGGGCAGGAGTAAAGAATAGACGTGATGGTCGATTTACTATGGTTACTACTGGCTTAATGATATCCTCAGATTATTGACTCCCAAAACCACTTTGTGTGGGTTAGAATCACCATAGAAGCTTACTTCTCCCACACCCAGAGATTTTAATCAAACAGGTTTGACTCGGGAATCTTTGTAACAAGCCCCTTGGGTGTTCTTTAAAACAAAGTTCTTCAGAACAACACTTGGAAATTTTTTGCTTTGGGAGGTGGGGCTGTGCAGGGAACACGGAGATTCTTTTGTGAAAGGGATGGTGAACAGTGTGAAAGATCCTGGCTAGCTGGTGCACTGATACACTATTGAGCAGGCATGTAGAAGACAAGCAAGTGAAAATCACCATCAGCTTTAGAACGCATACTAAAGAAGTGGTCAGTAGGAAAGTCCCAAGTTTTACTGGCCAGCTAGTGCTTTCCAGAGGCTGGGTTCATGCTGTTGCTTGTTACTGCCTTCCTTACCTCAGCTCTGGTAATGGCTGCCGGTGGGTGTGCATCAAAACCTCTCTCCTCTAGTCTTTTCTAAAGAAAACTTTTAGGGTGGTGTCACAAAGGGAGGCCTAGGGATGCCCTGCTTCTACTCCCACACCCTACCACCTCTCCCCAAATTATCCAGAAGGTAATACGAACCTCAGGGGATCCAGAAGGAATACACTTGCCTTGGCCTAGCCTATGACTGTTCTTCTGGCTAAAGATGACCTTTTACAGCCAGGCTAAGATGAAAACAGAAAAAGGCATCATAGAGATGAACTACTTCAAACCCTTGGTCTTAGAGAAGCCACTTGACTCAGAAGTTAAAAGGTAATGCTGTCCTACAAAAAATGATGGAACTTTGACTCCCCACAGTTCATTGCCTTCCCATGGTCTACTCAGCAGGAAGAACTAAGGCAGCCACCTCTTGTACCAACACCATGGCCACCTCAACCCTGAGCAAACAAAGCGGCTCATGAAGGTGCCCTCACTTCTAGGAGACCACATAGCCAGTGGGATCTACAAAGGGGTCTGCTTCATTCCCTTTATTTGTTTGCCAAACCCCTGCCCTAGAGATGTATAATGTCACCTCGAGGCTTCTCCCAAGAGTAGACAGAGATGCACTTTGGTCCCCACACCTTCCAAACAAGGGTAAAGGAGCCCCCATTTCCTATTGAGGTTGACCAGCATCAGCGGAAGGATAAACTAAGAAATGTCTCTAAACTGAGTCTCCTAGATAGAGCAAGTACAAAAGGTACATAGATGAAATGGCCTGCTCTTGTCTTTCACTGATTATTTTATTGGAATGCTCACATTTTTTATTAAATTATAAAACTATACCTTAACCCTCAATCATATAACACAAATTTTCTCAGCATGAGGGCTGGGGATGTAGCTCAGTGGTAGAATGCTTGCCTAGCATGCATAAGGCCTTCAGTTTGGTCCCAGCACTAAATAAATAAATCAATTAACCAATTAATTAATTTTCAGCATATCATTATCTTCCTATTTGTTAAACATATAAAAATGGATATTTGTTGTTTTTTTTTTGAGGTAGGGTCTCACTCTAGCCCAAGCTGACCTGGAAATCACTATGTAGTCTCAGGCTGGCCTTAAACTCATGGCAATCCTGCTACCTCTACCTTCCAAATGAATGCTGGGATTAAAGGTATGAGCCACCATGCCCAGAGAAAGTGCGTTTTTATATATTAAAATTTTCTTACGGTTTGTCTTTGGTCTTACGTTTATAAAGACCTCCCATTCTTAATCATATTATATATTTTTAATATTTTTTTATTTATTTGAGAGAGAGAAAGAGGCAGATTGAGAATGAGAGACAGAGAAAGAATATGGGCATACCAGGGCTTCCAGCCATTGCAAATGAACTCCAGACACATGCACCACCTTGTGCATCTGACTTATGTTGGTACTGGTGAATAGAACCTGGGTCCTTTGGCTTTGCAGCAAGTGTCTTAACTACAAAGCCAACCCTCCAGCCTATATTATATATTTTTAAGTTTTCTTTTTTAATTAATATACAAATAGGTTTAATTATAGTGTTTTTTCAAACACTTGTTTTTAATTTTTTAAATTATTTTATTTTTATTTGAGACATAGAGGGATAAGGAGAAAGAAAGAATAGCCACTCCAGGGCCTCTAGCCACTGCAGAACAACTCCAGACCCACATGCCACCTTATGCATCTGGCTTAAGTGGGTCCTGGTGAATTGAATCTGAGTCCTTTGGCTTCATAGACAAGCACCTTAACCACTAAGTCATCTCTCCAGCCCCTATGTCATATTTTTTTAAAGGACATGTATGAACACACACAGACACCGCCCAGTTAAATACACACCATGTACTAGCCATTTATAATTCACTTGTGAGGGTTGAGATGTAGCTCAGTAAGCAGAATATTTGTGTAGCATGCACAAAGTCCTGGGTTCCTTTTCCAGCAACCTCAGAAATATAATTTGTTGCTTTGTTTTTCAAATGGGCAATAAATGGCACTGACATGGTTCAAGATTCAGAGGAGGATGCTATGAAAAGTCTTTCTCCTATTCTTCTCCACAGCCATCTGGTCCGTATTCGTGTCAGCAATTAATTTGATTGGTTTTATGTGGATCTTTTCCAGGGATACTTTACACCTGAACAATTCATGACAGAGTGTGTGTGTTTAAGTTGGGGTCTTTTAGTAACCCAGGCTGACTTGACCTTCACTCCATAGCCCTGGCTGACTTTGAACTCATGGCATTCCTCCTTCCTTAGCCTGAATGCTGGGATTACAGATGTGAGTTACCACTCCTGGCTCTCCCCACAGTTTTTATTTTCTATTTAATTAACAAACAGACGATAGATAGATAGATAGATAGATAGATAGATAGATAGATAGATAGATGAAAGAAAGAAAGAAGGAAGGAAAGGAGAAAGAAAGAAAGGAGAGAAAAAGAAAGAAAGGAGAAAGAAAGAAAGGAGAGAGAAAGAAAGAAAGAAAGAAAGAAAGAAAGAAAGAAAGAAAGAAAGAAAGAAAGAAAGAAAGGAGAAAGAAAGAGAGAGAGAGAAAAAGAGAAATGGAGCACCACGGCCTCTGGCCACTGCAAATGAACTCAAGACGTATGTACCACCTTGTGCATTACATGAGTGCTGAGGATTGGGAACCTGGATACTTAGGTTTTGCAGGCAAATGCCTTAACCACTGAACCATCTCTCCAGCCCTCCTCACAGTTTTTAACCCAAATAAGTACCATGATACAAGAATATATTGCATAATTATCTTCAAAGATATATGTGTGTGTGTGTATATATACATACATACATACATACACATATACATATACATATACATATACATATACATATACATATACATATACATATACATATACATATACATATACATATATATATATATATATATATATATATATATATATATATATATATATATATGGGGGTGCTGGACAGATGGCTGTGCAATTAAAGGTACTTGCTTGCAAAACATGACAACCCAGATTCAATTCTCCAGCATCCACATTCAAAAGTGGTACATATGTCTGGATTTCTTTGCAGTAGTAGGAGACCCTGGCATACCCATATTCATTCTCTTTGTGTCTGCCTTTTTCTCTCTATCTCTAGCTATCTCTCTCAAATAAATTAACAAAATATTTTAATAAATAAACAAATATTATTTTAAAAATATAGGCCAGGGACTGGAGAGATGGCTTAGCTGTTAAGCACTAGCCTGTGAAGCCTAAGGACCCCGATTCAAGGCTCGATTCCCCAGAACCCACATTAGCCAGATGCACAGGGGGGCACACACGTCTAGAGTTTATTTGCAGTGGTTAGAGACCCTGGCGCCCCCATTCTCCCTCCCTCCCTCCCTCCCTCCCTCCACCCCCCCTCTCTCTCTCTCTGCCTATTTCTCTGTCACTCTCAAATAAATAAATAAAAATTTTAAAATATATATGTATATAGGCCAGGTGTGGTGGAGGACTCCTTTAATCCCATCACTCAGGAGGTACACATGGGAGGATCATTGTGAGTTCAAGGCCACCCTCAGACTACATAGTCAATTCCAGGTCAACTTGGGCTGGAGTGAAACTCTATCTTGAAAAATCAAAATATATGTATATATTTACTCTGAGTCTCTGGTTATGCATGCTCAGGCCTCTTGCCTTTGCAGAGAAACACCAGACACTTTCACCATATTTTTGCATGTGGCTTATGTGTGCATATTGGGAATGGAATTCTGGGCAGCAGACTTTGCAAGTGCCTTTAACCACTGAGTCCCAGCTCCTTCTATTGTATCTTAAAGACCATCACATGTGAATATACACAGAATATTCAGGCAAAGCCAGGCATGGTGGCACACATCCAGCACTTGGGAGGCAGAGGTAGGAGGATCACCATGAGTTTGAGGCCACCTTTAAACTGCATAGTGAATTCCAAGTCAGCCTGGGCTAGAGTGAGACCTTACCTCAAAAAACAAAAAACAAACAAACAAAAAAAAAAAGTTTTTTTCTGGCAACTTCATACTATGTTGTGTAGACCTTTCATAGTTGATTTATCTAGTCCCTGTGGATGAGCTTTGACCTGTTTTCATTTTGTTATTAAATACATGTGTTCAAATTCTACCTGTTGGGATGTTTTAGAAGTGAAATTACCAAGTCAAAGTGTACATACACTGGAAACTTTAATACATTTTGATAAATTGCTCTTCATAAAAGTGAATCAAATTAGTCAGATATGGTGGCTTATTCCTGGAATCCCAGCACTCAGATAGGCTGAGGCAGGACTATCAAGAGCTCAAGACTTACGGGCTGGAGTGATAGTTTAGCAGTTAAAGTACTTGCCTGCAAAGCCTACAGACCAGGGTTTGATTCTCCAGTACCCATGTAAGTCAGATGCACAAGGTGCTGCATGCATCTGGAGTTAGTTTACAGAGGCTAGTGGCCCTTGTATGCCCATTCTCTCTCTCTCTCTCTTTCTCTCATAAATAAATAAGATGGAAAAAATTTATAAAACATACATACATATATATATGGAGAGAGAGAGAGAGAGTTAGTTAGTTAGTTAGTTAGTTAGTTCAAGACAAGTCTGGGCTACATAGTAAAACCCTATCTCAAGCAACACAGATAGGTGCTGGGGAGGTTGCTCAGTGGCTGCAGCATTTACTGCACAACTTGAAGTACCTGAGCTCAGATCCCCAGGCCCCATATAAAAGCCAGAAGTTATGCAGTGTGCCTATGGCAAGATGGGAGGCTGAGACCAGAAAATTTCCCAGAAGCCCCCAGAGCAGTGAACAACAAAAGATCCTGCCTCAAACAAGGTGGAAGGCAGGGAGCAACTTGAATGTTGTCCTCTGATGTGCAGTCACATGACATAGCATGGGCAGTCCCAAACACACACATACACCACAATAAGTGAACAAATAATTATTTAAAAACTCAGGATCAACCCAGATGTGGTGGCACATGCCTTTAATCCCAGCACTCAGGAGGCAGAGATGGGAAAATAGCAGTGAGTTCAAGGCCACTGTGAGAACTACATAGTGAATTCCAGGTCAGCCTGGGCTAGAGTAAGACCCTACCGTGAAACAACCCCCCCCAAAAAAGAAAATCCAGATCAATTTACATTTCTACCAATAACTGATGAGCATTTCTCTTTTGTTATATCTTTACCAAATGAGAGGGACATTAGAGAATCTTTATTTTTGACAGTCTGGTAAATAGAAAAATATCTTTTATTAATCTTTATAACATCTCACAAAATGCCATTTCCCCTTATCTGATCCTTTCATAGTTCTATTTCATAAATGATAATACTAGCACAGAAAAGATAAACAAGTTGTCATCACATCCACTGTGAAATAGCGAAGGTCAAGCCCAAATCTTTCCCTTGTACCATGCTGTTCCACACAGGGTTTAAGGAGGCTGAAGCATTCCTGAAAGATACATGATATTAAAAACAAAGCACTAAAACTTTTTGATATCTGCTAAAAGGCCTCCTCTTTAGTAGTCTGATACCCAGACCACATTCTATGTGAATTCTCCTGAGAGTACCCCCTTCCAAGCAGAGGGCTCGGATTAGCAAACTGAACTGACCTAGTCCTAAGCATTAGCTTAGATTCAGTATCTGGGAAACAGTAGGGTGTTAAGACTTATTTCTCTCTGGCTATTCAGGATCCCAGTATTGACCAGCCTGGTGGAGGTGGGAGTATGTTTTCCCTAGGTTTTAGCTTTATTTTTTATTTATTTTATTTTGACAAAAAAGAGGGAGATAGCTGGGCATGGTGGCACACTTCTTTAATCCCAGCACTTGGGAGGCAGAGGTAGGAGGGTCGCCATGAGTTCGAGGCCACCCTGAGACTCTGTAGTGAATTCCAGATCAGCCTGGGATAGAGTGAGACCCCACCTCGAAAAACCAAAAAAAAAAAAAAAAAAGAGGGAGAGAGAAAGAGAATGGATGCACCAGGGCCTCCAGCCACTGCAAATGAATTCCAGATGCTTGTGCCCCCTTGTGCATGTGGCTAACATGGGTCCTGAGGACTTGAACCCGGGTCCTTTGGCTTTGCAGGCAAATGCCTTAATTGCTAAGCCATCACTCCAGCCCAGGTTTTAGCTTTATATAAAACATTCACTTAATCCTGGTAAAGAAAACACTTCTAACACACACACACACACACACACACACACACCTTAATAAACCTATGAGGTAGATACCTTTATCAACTGTTTCACTGATGAAAGTAAAGTTCAGAAAGATTAAGTGAATTGCTTAGGGTTACATGATGTATCCTCAGCAAAGCAGAACATAGATGTAGACCTGAAAACTGAACACATTAGATTCCCTTGTAGTCTCTTCCCCCTCCTCTATTCATTTTGGTTAATGGCTTGACTTCCCACTCAGGCCCTTAAAACAAAAACATAAAAATTCATCCAACTGATCAGTAAGTCCTGTGACTTCAACCTTTTAAATGCTGGATTATTTCAGCAACTTCCTTTTATGTTCTTGACTCCTGTCCTTTCTCCAGTTAGAGACAGTGTGCCAACGAGTTAGCTTTCCTGTCAGATAATCTCATTTCCCAGCCCAAAACTTCAAGCCGGGCATGGTGGCGCATGCCTTTAATCCCAGCACTTAGGAGGCAGAGGTAGGAGGATTGCTGAGAGTTTGAAGCCACCCTGAGACTCCATAGTGAATTCCAGGTCAGCCTGGGCTAGAGTGAGACCCTACCTCAAAAACAAAGCTTCAGTCCCCACCCCCCCCCACAGGAGGTACTAGAAAGACACAAACCCTGAACACACACTTCCCAGCCATGGTGCTCTACTCCCAAGCACTCCCCTTATTCTGAGTCTAGACATTGCTCTCTTTCCCTTTTCACCTTTTGCATGAGCTTCTTTCATTCCTTGGCATGTCCTTCCCTCCCCAACCTGAAAAACTCTTCAGAAACGGAAATTCTTCTCATCTGAGTAGCTGTGTTGACGTTTCAGTATGGTTAGTAGCTCCAGGAGCAGTTTGAGCAAACTTCTGTTTACAACCTCTATTACAGTGTTTTGGGATCATTCCAGTCTCCCACAGGTTGATGGCCACAAACCACTAGCGACTTAGTATCCTACAGCGCAACACAGTGTACTCAGGAACCGTTCAGTGGCTATTGGTGAAGGTCAAGGGGGAGGGGACAGCTTGATCCAAGGACTACAGGACCAGTATTACCATTGCTCAGTGGGCTGGAGTTACCGCTGTAGCTTTGTCTATGAAATGATAGTTGGACATTTTTTTCCACAAGAAGTTACATTCTTCCCAAGATACTGAGAGAAGGCTGAGGAGGGAAGGGGAAGCAGCAAGCAACGCCAGGCCCTCCCGTTCTTCAGGACTCTCTTCTGAGGACTAAGCAATGTAAGTTAACTTCCTAGATATTGCAGCTAATGTCACCTAGCCAAAAGGCAAAAGGGGAGCTAGGTCAGAATTTGTATAGAATTTGTGGAGGCAGCCTTTTGCCCCTCCAAAGGACGTATAGGAATGCATCACCACCCACTCCACCCACGGCCTCCTGCTGTAAACAACTCTAAAGTGAGTGACTGCCTCCAGACACTTGAAGTCTTTCCCTTTATGGTATTATCAACATCAACTCCCAAACACTGGAGACAAACACTCAGGAGACTTATCCCTCCCCCAGGGAAAAAAAAAAAAAAAGATATCACCGTGGGTAGTGTTTGAAATATACGTCTATTGCTATTTTAAATGGCATTCAAGGTTATTACAAGTTCAAGACCGGTCTTACCCTACTTCTCACAACACAAATTACCCTGCAGGCTGCAAAGAGCCCGCTTCTCCGGCACTTGGGGGTAGGGCAGCACTGGGGCAGGCAGAGGCGGAGAAGGCCAGGTCACCATGGGTCTCCCGGAGGGTGTGGATGCAGCGCGTGGGTGGGATGGAGGTGACCACTGCAGAGCGCTGTCCAGGCGGAGCACTTGTCCTGTTAGGGGGGGGGGGGCAGGGAGAGGGTGGCCAGCGTGCTACAGAGCGCTGTCCCGGTGTAGGAGGGTGGCCGGTGCACTTTGTGTGTGGGGAGGGGGTGGCCCAGTGGGTGGGTCCTGGTTGTGGAGTTGGTGGCCTGCGAGCTATGGAGTGCCTTGGGGGAGGTGAGTGGCCCGGTGGGGAGGGTGACCTCTGTGCTTTGCAGCGCAGCACTATCCTGGTTGGGGGGAGGTGGCTGGTTGCTCCAGGCCGGCGATAGGGGGTCAGGGGGGTGGTGGGGGCCGTGCTCACCACCAGTGCCTGGGTCCCCTCAGCCCCGTGGTTTCTCGTCGGCTCCCAGCTGGCCCAGACTTGCTCTGAAGTAGGAGGAACCGCTGTCGAGCGGAAAGTGCACACACGGGGTGATTGATGGAGCATTAATAGGACTAACCTCTCCCGCCCCCCACCCTAGACACACACACACACACAGACACCCTCCACCCGGAAGGACGCCGCGCAGGCGGTCGCGAGGGACACGGCCGCCAGCCGGTAGGGTGATTAAGTCAGCGTTTGTCCTCCCCGGAGAGGTCCAGGTGGATGGAGGGACAGGGCGGGCGCGTCACGTGGCGGCAGCATGGACCCAAGCAGGCTTTGTGCCCAGCGCTGGCCTCTGGGCAGCCGGCTTCTATTGTTCCTGCGGGCATCGGGGCGCTCAGACTCCACTTACAGGGACCCTGGGTCCAAGGACCGGCCGTGCTTCTTTGGGTGCTCTCTAACAGGCATGGGGATGGCCCCAGTAGCCGAGGGAGTGAGGGACGATGCCAACAGTTCCCCTCTGCTCACACAACCCACTTTCCCCCAACCGTCCTGCGCCCTGCGGCCCCGGATGTGAACAATAGAGCCATCAAAACGCCTTCTAGTCTTGTCTCTTGAGTCTGGGAAATTCTCCTCCCCTTCTGAGGAAAGGCTCTTCTCCCAACGGGCCCTCCTGGCCCCGTCTAAGTCTTGCTTCTCTCATCAGTCATCGTTATCTGCACCAGAGTGGTCCATGAACCATGATTCAGATTGGGATCTCCTTCTCCCTCTGCCCTTTCTAATGCTAACCCCCATTCCTTGGCTGATTTTTTCCAGATCTTAGTCTTCCACAGAATGATCCAGACTTGCGAAAGGAATCAGTCAAGATGTTTTGCCTTGGGCTTGTTGGTGTAGCTCAGTGGTAGACTGCATACTTACCATGGACTGGGCCCTGGGTCAGTCCCCAGATTTTGGCCAGTAGAAATAATAGTAACCCCAATATCTAGAACAAGAACACACATGCAGTAAATCTCACCCTACAAATCTCTTACTGACCCTTTACCCATCTCTGCTACTGCAAATAATGGGGTAACCTTGTACCTTAGTCGAGTGGTCTCTGCTGTCCTCCTCCTTCTCCTCCTCCATATGTGGAAGAAGTCTTTTCATTTTGCTTCACCCCAGCATGGCCTAAAATGGACAGTGTTTGAACTCTCCAACTTGACCAGGAGGGTATGAGACCTCAGGGAAATATTTAAGCAAGGGCCACCGGCCAGGCATATAAATTGATTTGACAGTGACCTTAGACCCTAAAGATAAAAATATTTGTAGCTGGAGTAGAAAACAAGGGAATGGTGTGGTGTGGCAGCTACATCCACTATCCTCTCCAACACCACTGTTGCAATCAATGCAGAGGAATCACCCACCCAATCTTTTCCTCTCCGTGGGGCCTTCTGAGAGAAGTCTATGAGAGCCAACCCTCAAGGATGGCGGGGCTTGGCTGGAGAGAACCCTGTGGGAGCTCCCTGTCAAGAGATAGGCCTCCTCACCCAGCTCCTAAAATGTGTCCCCTGCGAAGTTACAATGCCCAGGGGTGAGGAGACTTAGAAGCCTGTGTGGTCTGGGCCTTCTGCATTTCTTCTTGCCTATTCACAAATTTCTGTTCTTCCTGTTCTTTTCTTTCAGTTTCTGAAAGAAGTACCAAAGTAATGCCAAGGACTCCCAGTTGAAGAGGACCTGGGATTAGCCACTTCTAGACTTCTGAAGGAAGTTTCAACTAATCATCCTGCCCCTTGAATACTGAAGGAGTAAACAAGCTCGAGCCTCCCCCACCCCAGCACTTGTTATTAGAAGGAAGGCTTACTTCTTTGTTATTCAAACATACACCCACTCACATACTCCTCAACAGTTGGGGCCCCTGGGCTCCCAAGCTGGCTGTCTGAGGAGCTGCACTTCACTGAAGGGCCAGTGAGCTAGAATGGACTGGCAAGAGAGCAAGGACAAAATAGCTGGTATAGGTAATCACTATCTTTTAATACTCCTCACAGATAGAAATTCGAAAAATCCTGTTCAGCAAGGTTAGCAGCCTCTGGGGCCTCAGAAACCAATTTGGCTGATAGGGATGGGGGGCTGGGGGCTGCACCAAGGGGAAGTACTGGCTCTATATTCTCTTCCTTTCCCTCATTTGAAAGCCTGTACAAAGAAATGGTTCAAATGGATGGTTAACTTAATGATTCCATCAGAGGTGGATTTTTCTCTGTCAGGTCCCCAGATGAAGCTGAGATCTGAAAACCGGAAGGCAGAATATGTACTTAATTGTCCTTTCTAACCTTCTTACCAGTGGCCAAGACTACTCTCCAGGGCTTTCCTCCTTAACTTCCCACCCCCTTGGCTCAGTTGGGTCTAGGCACTGCACTCCAGAGATGATCCTGAGCTTTCCCCCATTACAAGGAAAGCTCCCCCCCTGTCTTAAGCTCTTCCTGCACGCCCGCCTCCTTTTTGCAGCAGGCCATGGGCCTCACTGCCACCCGCCCTTAATTCACATTTCATTGCCTGACCAGAACAACCAGGGATCCAGAAGCCCAGGCTCTTGGCACCAAGCTGTTTTCTTCATTTCTAAAGTTCCTTGAATCTACAGAGCTCCACAATCTTCCTGACCCCGGCTTCTTCAAAGAGGACTCTATGGAGAGGAGGGGCAAGATTGGCCCAGGGCTGAGCTAAAGAGCCATTTCCTCCCCCTTGGGCAAATGCACTAGATTTCTCAGAGGCCAAGGCCAGAGGAGTGCCCTGTGGTTTGTCCACCTCCAGGCATCTGCGGGTGCTGCCAGTGTACCGCCTCCTCCCGGCACACACAATGGCTCACCCGGCTTGGGGCAGGCTCAGCTGTTCTGGGCACAATCAACCGGGGGCTGAGGCCTCGAACTCGAGGCCTGGGTGCACCCCCTTGTCCCCTCCCAAGCCTTCGTGCTCGGAGAGACAGGAGCTAGGGTGGAGGTTTTCTTCCTCTGCCAACTTCCTCCAACATGTCCCACCAGGGATTTTCCGCCAGAGCCCAGGCCAGGGACCAGGGCGCCGTCGCCGCCAGGGCTCCCCTCCCCCACGCTCCTTTCTCTGCTTCTGTAGACCCGGGGCTGGAGGAGGCAGGCGCCTCAGCGGATAGAGCGGCTATTGTGACCTTCCCTGGCAGAGCGGGAACCCAGCCGAGTGTGGCGGCGGCGGGGGAGGAGGCGACTGTGTGTGCAAACCTCGGGTGCGGAGGGGGTGGCACCGGGAAATAAATAAAGGCTTGCAACCTCGGGCGCTTGGGCCCTTCGGAGCGCTTTTGGTTGTGTTTAGACTCGGGTGCTTCCTAGCACTAATTGCAGGCTCAAGAGGAGCGGAATTTATGGCGAAGGCCAAGGTGGCTTGTTTATAATTTATGAAGTTTTAAATGGTTGTGCCGCGGGCCGAGCGCTCTCCCGGGCGGCGGCCGCGTGGGAGCGCGCCCTCCCAGGACTCGCCCCACCAGCCGCGGGAGCGAGCCGGGTGCCCGTCACGTGACTCGCGCCCGTGCCAGGAACCGACCCAGCTCTTCTCTGAAGTCTTGGGAACTTGTAGAGGTGGAAGAAAGCTGCAGATTTGGTGGAAGGGACTCCCCCGCCCCCAACACACACACACACACACACACACACACACACACACACACACACACACACACACACACACACTAAAGCCTCCAGGAAACTGCGGCTGCTTGGAAAGGGAGCCCCCAAGCCGGCACTTCCTTGGAGCTTGTGTGAGAGGAAGCTGATGTCAGCCGGGCTAGACACCGTTTAAAGTCTAATCCATGAAACCCTAAGCCACAGATGACACTTGGGGTTTTGCAGACACCCGCAGACTCAGCAGATACTCCTGCGGTAACACACTGCGCTGGAAAATGCCTGGAGCCATGATGCATTATGTATTTTTATTATTATTTATGGTAGGAAGAGGAGATGAGGGAAACCGGGCGGAATCTAAACAGCCTGACAATTCATCTATTTAATATTTAGCCAGTTAAGAAACGTAGTTGAGATCCCTACAAGGCAACGGGCTCTTCTCTGATTTCCCTAATAGCTTAAAAAATAATTTCTTAGAAGACAATTAGAAAATTTGCCTATGGATGCAAACTTCATAGAAAACAATGTTGAGCCTGGAGAGTGGATAAAATATGCCTTCAGTTGAAGTCATTTATTCTGTTGATGCAATTCTACAACATATATACTTTAAACCTGCTGGGATAGAGTGAAATTTAGCAAAAGCCTATCCCCCCATCCCCCCCAGTGTAACATGCCATTAAAAAAAAAAAGCACAAAGGAACAAGGAAACTAAATATTATTTTGAGCCATCATTACTTAGTGAAATACAAACATCCAAATAGAAACGATTGTTGTTCCACCAGAAGGTTAGAAGTTATTTCCACACAATGGGGAATTCACCTCGTGTCACTAGGGATGTAATAGGAGTTGCATTATTTGTCAAACCAAATAGAGTTGCGTGGGCCGGCTTTGCTGAAATACAAAGGAATTGAACCTTATCTGAAGGCATTTTCCAAGGGCCCCCTCCCATAGAAGTGGGTGTAAGTGCCTGACCCTAGCTAGAGCCACACCAATATTTACAAAAGGGTTATAAATTGTTGAAGACATTTTTGCCCGTTTTGTACAAAGAAAAAGGAGTAAACAAGTTGTTTATACTTGTTGGGTTCCATTAATGAAACTTTTATTACTTTACATCATGGAGAACATTTGTTTTCTTTAGAAATGTACTACGGACCATTACAAAGGGAAAAATTGCGAGAGCACTTTCAAGTGAAAAGGCTTAGGTGCTTGTCTGAAGAATAATAGGCTCTTTCTCACACACCTTAGCTTTTCTATAGCTCAGTTCTTCCCATTGCTCTTGTGTTTTTCTTTGATTGTCAGGGTTTTTTTTTCAAAGTTTATTTTTTTTTATTATGTAATGCAGAAAATGAACTCTGGCCTCCCTAATATAAGAGTCCATCAGGTCTAAGAAGAGATGGTAGAAACAGCCTACAGCCTGGCAGGTGCTGCTTTGGCAAAGACTTGTTTCCAATCATCCCAGCCAGAGTGTTTCTAGGTTTGCATCCCCAGATTCTTCCCCACCCAGTTTCAATAGCTGAAATGCAACCATGTCTTCCAAACACCAATTTGTGTGCCACATCCCAAATACAGCATTTTTCAAAGGTTCATTCTTTTACCTGTTCTTTCCACCCCATAAACAGAATGATCTGTTTGTAAGTGTGCATGATGAACACAGATACGCTTCCAACTGAGAATTTTTTTTATTCTAAATATTTGTTCAAATAGTACCAGACAATTTGAAATCAATAAACTGTGTCGAGTGGTGAGGGCTGCTGCTGTTGGAGAAATGACTAACATGTGTTGGGTGGGGGTGCCATGCCACCGGGCTGCCTGACTCTACCCATGAAGGACAATTTGTGATCTCAATCCTTTACATCAACTACAAACACCAGCCACGGTTACAACTGTTCAAAACTACTCTCTCAACTAGTTCAGACCATGGGGACTAAAAAGGTGAAATGTGACTCCCCCCACCCCAAGGCCTGGGAGCGCCGCGTACCTAAGCTCGGCTGGAGAATTCTACAGATATACACATAAATACATTAAGACGAGGATAAATAATCAGGGAAACGAAATGACTCGCTTCAAATAATAAATACAGATATTTCAGTCCGTTGCAATCCTTTAAGGAAGGGAGGAGGAGTATATAAATTAAAGGTCTCCAAAACTAAGCTAGACGCGGGCCAGGCCCAGGATTCTCCAGACTCAGTCCCTCAGTACACGCCGCGGATGCATCTCGGACTTACCTTCAGGGACACCATTACCAGATTAGAGTCCCTCTGTCCGCAGTCTATGGCACTGTCAGGCTTAAGGGGAGGATCCTTGCTTGCGGCAGATTTATGGCGAGTCACCCCAAAGGTGGACGCGAGGGGAGGGGGGAAAAGCCCGCTGGAGGCCCGAGACTCGGGAGGTAGCGCCGGGCCGGAGCGGGGAGAAGGTTTCCCCCCACCCAACTGCCTCCATCCCCACCCCACCCCCATCACCAAACACGAGAGGTATAGAGTTCGGGTCTGTGGGGCGACCGCTACAGATGTGTCAGTTTGGGGGCCTCCGGCAGGCGTCCCTGAGACGAGTGATGGGCCGAGAGATCTGTGTAGGTGGGATGAGGGTCGCACGGTCCGTGGTGATGGTTGCCGGGGATTTGCGCGGCGCAGCTGTAGTCCACGCTGGCCGAGGACGGGTGCGAGAGATGGCCCAGGTTGAACACGGGCCCGGATGCGGGCGCCATGGAGTCGACGAAGTTGCCGCCCACGTACACCGGGCTACCCTGCAGGTTGGCGCTGGCGAAGCCTCCGCCGTTGCTCGCCATGGGGTGGGGCTCGAACTCGGGCGCCGCGTAGCGCTTCTGCTGGGGCAGGCAGCTGCTGAGCGGCGCCGTGTAGGCGGCCAGGCCGTACATATTGGGCTGCGATTTGGCGAAAGCGGGCGGCGAGGGCGCATCGTAGGCCAGGCCGGGCACCGGAGGCAGCTGGCCCGAGTAGGCCACGTGGCCCGCCGCGCCGCCCAGGGGTGGGCTGCGCTCCGGAGACTGACCAGCCGGAGAGTGCAGGATGCCCTTGGCCTTCTGGTCCTTCTTGTACTTCATGCGCCGGTTCTGGAACCAGATCTTGATCTGGCGCTCGGTGAGGTTCAGCAGGTTGGCCATCTCCACGCGGCGCGGCCGGCACAGGTAGCGGTTGAAGTGGAACTCCTTCTCCAGCTCCACCAGCTGCGCGCTCGTGTATGCCGTGCGCACCCGCTTGGACGCCGGGCCCGGCGGGCTCTTGTCCTCACAGCTCTCGCCTAGGCAGAAGGGTGAGAGGACACAGACAAGGCGCTGAACAAGGAGTAGGGAGGCTCAAGACTGCAGAAGGGTGCTTTCCCTGGCTTCCTTTTCCTCCACCCCTTCCAATCCTGGCTGGGAGTTGGAAAAGAGCATTTGTGAGGGGAGATTTTAAGAATAAATTCACTCTCCCCACCCACCCACTCACTCACTCGAAGCCTACCTGTCAGTAGCACCCGCAACCTTCGTCTGCCTTCAGAGGTAGAATTTACTGCATCCTAGTCCTTCATCTCATCTCAACCAAGGGGCCATGGAGGAATTCACTGAGAGGCTAGGAGCAGCTGCTGAGCCCCCACCCTAAAACAGGACTAGACTTCTGTGAGCACTCCTCCCAACCTCTGCTGGTGGTGTGGGAGGGCAGTTCCACCACGCCTTGCTTGCAGGCTCCTGGGCCAAGCTCCCCAGGGAGTGAAGAATAGGGGTAGGGTTCTTGGCACCTACTCCAGTACAGCTGCTCCCCCAAACAGGGAAGTGATAAACATCCCCAAATGAAGATTCTGCCCTAGGGTTTTAAGGGGTTCCAAGGCCGGGCTGGAAGCGTGTGGAGTATGGAAATGCTAGGAGCAGCAACCTCAACAAGGCTTCACCTCCTCCACTGCCACTTCTCAGCTGCTTGTCCACTCCCTCCCTGGGAAGACAAATGGATCTCTCCTGGGAGGGAGGGCCTGCGCCTGAGCTGAGGAGGGAGGGGCAGGAAAAGGAGCTTGGAGGCCTGGAGATGGCCCCCCACCCCCCAGGAGCAGTAGTTCAGGGAGCATCTAGCAGACCAGAGACCTGGTAACAAGCCACATCCCAGGCCTCAAACTAGGCCTGGCCCTGCAGCATGTTCATCTCTATGAAAATGAATCCCATCCAAGAACACTAGGCCAGAAAATCTCAAGAGCCAAGCAGCCTGAGCAGAAAGAAGGAATGGACATCAGCAGTCCATGGCCGTGGCCACATTTGTTCACACATCCGGGATGGACCTAGAGAAGACCTTTTCAACTTTAGGGTCCCCCCTTCCACAGAGAAGCAGGGCATGCACTCCCTGTTACAGAGTCATCTGAGCAAGAGAATTGGACTGGCATGGGCCAATCTTGTGGTTTTCCCTAGTATTACCTGGAGTCAGACTGGTTGGGTTCAAATCCACAACTGTGCAATTCTATGGATCTTGGACAAATGAGGATGTTATCCCATTACTACTTATGTTTTGTGAAATTAGATAAATTAAGTAGATAATTGAGCATGGCTCTTTTGCTTTTTTTAAGGTTTTGTGTGTGTGTGTGTGTGTTGTTTGGTTTTGGTTTTTGTCTTATAAGACAGGATATCTCTATGTATCCCAGACTGGCCTGGAACTATGTAGCCCAGGCTGGCCTTGAACTCAAGATACTTCTGCAACACCTCCCAACTGTTGAGATTATAGGTGTCTGTTGGGTGGAAGAGGAAGCTGAGTTACAACACCCAAGACAGCAGATAATATGTCAACATAAGGAACAGCTTTCTATAATAAACATGAGTCATCCCTAGCAATGGCCCCAGCAATGAAAGTGAGCAAGGGCAGGAATCCAATCAGAATGGATGTTTCTTCAGGACTAGGAATTTGGATATATGGCCTCCAAGGTTGCCCTTCCAGCCTTGAGTCTCTTGGTTCCTGAGTAATTGGGTAGTCCTGGGGACAGTCTGAAAGGGAGATGGTCTAGGAGTGACCCATTCAGAGAACTACCTGCAGTGGTACAGCTGTTCTTCTGCTTGGAGTTCTGTCGAGACTCTTTCATCCACGGGAAGATCTGCTTGCTAATGGTGGCTGAAGAGCTAGAAGCATTGGGCCCACCCTTGGTCTTCTTGGCAGGCACTCCACCTCCAGGATTGGTGGGCGAGGATGGGGGCAGGGTGGGCGGTGGAGGAGGGGGTTGTGGTGGCTGCTGCTCCGAGTTCAGACCAGGAGGCTGGCTGCCACCACCCCCGCCCTGGCTATTCCCAGTGCCAGGGCGCATGCAGCTGCCATTGAGTTCAGCCCCCTTGTGGGCTGGGGCTCGAAGGGGTGCAGCACTCTGGATGGAGCAGGCAGAACCTGGATAGTCACTGTCCAGGGAGTTGGTGGCAGCAGTAGGAGGGTAAGGCTGGTGGGGGTTGCTGTAGCCATAAGTGTCAGTGGCTTTGCTATAGCCGTAGCCTCCAAAGAGTCCTGGGTTTTCATAGTATGCCGCCTTCTGCATGGTGTACTCAGGAAGCTCCAGGGCCTGCTGACCCTGCTCAAATAACATTGACTACCACCACGGTGTCCTTCACCACCACGTCTGTGTCTGCTGAATCCTGAGAAAGCTGGTTCAGCCCCCTGGCTCCAGGTGACCTGCCAACAAGAAAAGTGAGAGGCTCCAGAGGGACTGTCATTGGCAAGACCAGTCAATATAGGAGTACTAACCCAGGCTCTTTGCTTCCCACCCACATCGTGGTGGGGGGGTAGGGTGGGCAAGGTTCTGGAGTTGGGCTTTAATGAAGGTCAGCTCATGTGTGTGAACTCTTGAAAAAGTTAGAAGGAAATTCTAAGTGCAAGTAAAGGCCATTCCTGTTCTGAACTCCCCCATCTCTAGATTCTCTTAGAGAATTTTCTTTCTCCAAGATTATTAATACAACTTGTTTTTTGTAGTTTTTCAAGGTAGAGTCTTGCTCTAGCCCAGGTTGACCTGGAGTTCACTATGTAGTCTCAGGCTGGCCTTGAACTCACAGTGATCCTCTTACCTAGGCCTCCCAAGTGCTGGGATCAAAGGCATGTGACCATGCCCAGACTAACAGAACTTGAACTTTTATGGCTTCATATATTTCACTGGGTGAGTCACCCCTGACCTGAGAACTCTTTACAGATAAGGATTATTTCCTAGTGATCCACATATTCCTAACATCCAGTACAATGTCCTGCCTGGAGTAAGGGCAATAAATAAATGGTTATTGAATAGATGGTGCATGGATGAAGGAATGAGTGAATGGATGAATGAGTCACAGTCAGTATTTGAATAACCCTAATTTTGATTTGTTTGGTGCTGGACATTAACCTGTGCATGCTTAGTAACATGCTTAGCATAGTTTAGTACCCTCAGCTATATTCCTAATCCTAGTGTTTTGATGGGCAAAAGCAAGACCTATTCCACACTCAGAACTGCCAAAGCTTCCCCCTAAAGTATCTCCCCATTCCCCACCTTGAAAATCACAGCGTCTTTCATGAAGACCCAGACTGTCCACTTTGAGAAGAAAAAGCGAGACTCCACACAAGTTAGTTCTGTGGATGAGAACTGTGAAATTGACAACTTAGAAAACTAGATGATAAGAAGCAAAAGGAAACTTCAAGGTTTCCAGACACAAGGCTAAGTAAAAGTCTTCCTTTCATCTGCATTTTTCTACACCCTTTCCTTTGTCCTCCCACTGCTTTTAAAAAGGATGTCACTGAAAATGGGTGAAGGAAGTTAGATTTTGAGATGCATGTCGTGTGGGTGAATGGTGAATGCTTTTATATTATAACTTTATCATTTTCCCTTGAATCTTTACATAAATAGATATTATTATTGACCTCTGCTCTGGACCATCTATTCCACCCCACCTCCCACCCGACCCACAACCAATGAGAAAAGCTCTTGTGACATGATGAATGGACCCAGAATTAGAAAAAGGAGAGAGAGGGGGGGAAAAAAAACCACACAAGACAAATTCTACCTCTTTTGTATCCCCTGACTCTTCATGGGGTGTGCTCTTCCCACCCTCCTCCCTCCTTCTGAAAGGCTCCTAAGGAGTTAAAGTATAACTAATATCATTCAATCACTTTTGTCTGTTTGATAAAGAAAGCTCACAGGTCAGCTGTCTGGTCTTAATTCTTGGTCTCATTATTTAGGCAAAACTCTTTTCCAGAGGCCCTCTCTGGCTTCTATGAGGGTCATCCTGATGGACCACACTATGCAGCTTACATGACCATTCCAACTGGAACACGGAAAGCAAAACCACTTCTGTGAGACCTTATTTTCACCTCCACTTAAAAAAAAAAAAAAGCCTAACCAACTAAAAATTTTTTCAGTTAGCTTTTGCTTGATAGTATTGTTTCCCATCTTGTTTTAGAATAATATAAGTAAATATGCCATTTAATGTGGTGAAAGACAGGCCTTTTTGAAGGGGTTGTTCTAATACTAATATAATTGTTGTAAGGATTGTTTCTAGTAGGGCACATAAATGTATGATGTTAGGATGTCGACCTAACAAAGCTACACTAATTCTTTCTTTTGGTTAATCTTCAGTATCATTCTCTGACTGGTAAAGTTACTAAGTATCAAGCGGAAAGCTGAATTCTCACCCTGTGACTAGCAGTTCGGTGTGTTTACCCCCTTGACCAAAGAACCTGGCACACTGGCTTGGTTAACTTTCAGAGCTTCTGTAGAATCCCTGCTCTCAGCCTGGAACCCTGCCTCCCTCTGGGTGTCTAAATGGTCATGTCAAACACTGAGACCACCAGAACTGGCTGCTACTTCTGTCATTCCACTGACAACTGTGGAAGCAGGCCACAGCCCTCCAACCTCCCAAGCTGCTCGAATTTATCTTGAAAGGTCGAGCTTCCACATTGAAGCAGCTTCTTGGGGTCTACAGGACAGAGGGCTTTCCATACTTGTTCCTGTCGCATAGACCTAGGAAAGCTCTGGGTCAGGACCCAAAGGTACAAATACTGGTTAGCTTCCTGAGCGACTGGCATGCTCCTCTGTCTGTTTACACGGTCTTGAGGAATTTCCAGGCCTACTCCATGGTGATCCCACTACCATAATGTCCATTTCTCCACAAGCAAGGGTAGCTCCTCTTCTGCCCTCACTGGAAACGACTTTGCAGCTCCCCCCAAAAATACAGTGCCCCAAAGAAGCCCCTCTCCTATAGCAAATCTGAGAATATTGTTACAAAACTGGCTTTAAGGGAGGAAAAAAGAGACTTATTTCTTTCCAGAAATCCCAACTCCTTGTGAACTCTGCTTGAACCTAAAAAGCAGGACTGGGTCATAAATCATTTGGACAATGGTCAACTGTTCGGTGGCTCATCTTTTCCATCACCCACCACCACCACTTTTTTTTAAGGCTTTCTTTTCTCACCCTTTGGTACCTTTTCTCATTTGAGTTCCAAAATCCAAATGCCTTGGGGGTGCTGAAGACAGCTTGGGCGGGGGTGAGGGGGAGCGGTTGAGCAGGATTGGCATTTTTGGAAGTTCTCTGTGGCCCTTTCCTCTTCCCCACCCCTCCAGCGGACGGAGCAGCCAGTCAACCCCCTCCAGCGCATCCCCTGCTCCTCTTGGGGAAGGGGCGCCAAACGGGACTGCCTAGTCTTTCCCCAAGCCCCTGGAAGTTACCCAATTCAACTTGGAGGCTTAACCGCAGGCCCGGAAGACCCTGGCCAAACGGTCTGTAGCCGGGAGGAAGGCATCCTTCCTCCGAGCTACCTTCACCGGCTCCAGGGCCCTGCTGGCTCTCCTAGCTCGCCTTGTCTCCGAAGCAGTGGAGCCGTGATACTTGTTCACTGCACTTAATTCTACCCAGGATCAATACCTAATATGATACCGAATAAATAAAAGGCGCTCGCAGCGGCCAGGGGACGGGGTTATTAAGCAGCTGGAGCTCTCACGGTGCATATCAATGCACCTGTCATTGTGGTTTGTAACAAAATTTATGACTGCGACCAAAGCTGCAGTAAACGCTTCAGTAAGGAATGAAAAGAAAAACACTTCCCAAGACCCGGCACTTTTCAGAAGTGGAAAGCAGGCTCCGCGTAGGAGGCAGCGCAGCAAAAGAATTCCCTACTCCGCACTTTTCCCGCTCGCGCGCTTTTCCGCGCGCCGCAGCAGCGGGATCGTATATAAAGTGGCCGCCGCGCTGCTGGGGCCCGAGGCGGAGGAGACGCGCCGGCCTCGCCCAGGCCCGAAGACCTGCCGCCCGCCCAGGCCTCCGGCGCGGGGCGGCTCCACGGACGCGCAGAGACCGGCCCGGCGCTCGCCCGCTCGTCCGCGGTGGTCGCAGGGAGGCTTGGGCTGGAAGGGGGCGACCGCACCGGGCTGTGTTCGGCATGGCAACGGTAGTAAATGGCGGTGGGAAACCCTGCTCAAGTGGGGGGCGATGGAGCGCTGCTGGCACCCGTTACTCTCAAAATTCTGAGGTTCAAGCGGCTATCCCCCAGCCCAGCTATTCTCCCTTCCAGGACGAAAGCCAGAACATTTCGGTTAAGTCACTGGAACCGACCAACTCTACTCCTCTCCCTGATGGTTTTGAAAAGCCTTCTATTGCGGGGTTGCTGGGAAGAGAATGTATTTGCCATTTGCCCACATTCTACTGGTTTCCGAACCTGAGCCTCTTCTGTCCTAGCTGTCCTTTCTAAATCACTCTTGTGTAGGCCCGGATAACACAGTACTGTAACGCACCCTGCATTTAAGTTACTGGGATCGCCCTATTAAAGCGCCATAAATTTGAAGGCCGCTGATCGGTCATCATGGAACAGGCGGCCGTTCACACCGAGGTGATTCACTTCAAAGCCGCCCTTTGTTTTATGTCTTGATGTATGCGTCCTGAGATGGCCACCTTGAGTTGCAGGGGAAATGGAAAGGTCCTGGAAATTACTAATTTAAATCACCCCACTCACCACAATTTTGTATGTGTGTGTGTTCTTGAATTGTGTCTTTCTTTTCGTAGGCTCTTCGGTTTCTTTTGATATTCTGTGGAGGAGGAGGATCTGGAACAAAATGGAAAACTCTATAGCAGCCGGTTCTTTCTTTCTTTCTTTCTTTTAAACCAACATATGACTGAAGACTCAGAGGAAAGACTTTATCCCCTTTAAGGGTGTAATAATCAATGTGGCTATTGTATGTGGTGCCTGCAAACATTCCAGACGTCTTCTTCCCGGCAGAATGCAGTTGGCTCCTGGGGAGCTGGAGGACAAAATCCTTGTTGGGGTAGGGAAGGGGAGATCCTGGACTGGAAGAAAAGGCCTGATCCTCTGGTCAGGAGGTGAGCCAAATGGGTTAGCAGGGCAAGGTAAGCGCTGGATGGAGCTGAGAGGAAAGCTACAATTTAAGGCATCTGGAAAGGAGGGTGAATATATAGGGACACCTGGATGGATTCTACTTGGGCTGTGGAATGGGCCTGAGTGAAAAGGGAGCTGTTTCTTGGTTTGTACATTACCTCTCTATATCAGGAAGTTTCCCAGATTTATTCCAGTGAGTGCCCACTGCATTCTGGGTCAGGTATACCCACTTTGGATTAGGCTATAAACCGTCTGAGGAACCTGACAGCCTTACCCACCTCCACCCCAAAACAAAGCCTAACCAGCAGCTCCCCACCATGGCTGCTCAGCGGGTGCTGGCCCCTGGTCAGGTGAAAGGAAAGAGACACAATCTTTCTCTTGCATCTGCCCTGTGCAATTTGTCGACTCAGTAGTTTGCAAACACTAAACTGCACCAGGGAAAGCCCCACACAAAGCGTTGGGGGCGCTTCTAAAGACTAGAGAGCACAGCCATAAGCCTTTGAAGTGACCTTTGGCTTGAGATGCAATAACTCACCCCTTAATGAACACCCAACGGAAGCGCCTCAGAGAGATCCCAGCCTGGTAGGGCTCCTAACTTTGCCGCCTGGGTTTCAGCTTCCCAGATGACCCAGGTCTGGGGGAGGCATACCATTTGCCAACCTCCCACCCTCCACCCAGCTTGGCTGGGCCTGGCCCTGAGGGTGGAGCAAGGGAGAGGCAAGCTAGATGCTCAAACCCATGGCCCCAATCCCAAGGCAACTTTATATACTACATTTGCATGGGCGGACATCAACTTCAGCGGCTTATTTTTAAAAACAAAATATTTTTGGAAAAGGCTCCTCTAGAAGTAAGAGCATACCCTCAGAGGAACAGTTGAGAAGCCACTTAGAGCTGTGGATCCTCCCCCCCCCCCCCCCCGCCACCCCAACAACACATCTAACTAGATTTTGTTTTCCAGGCGCGGAGGAAGGAACAGGGTAAGTTTGTGCCTGAGCTTTCTGCTGTGTGTGGTGTGCTTTGAGTTCTAGGCTTAGGGGTCTTGGGAAGTAGAAAGAGCTGAGGACCCCAAGTTAGCTAAAGTTGGGCCATAAGAACCCCCCACACACACACACACACAAACCTCAGTGCCTTCTCCTGGGCTCCATCCCCTGCCCATCCGCTATGTATCATTGGCCCAACTTTGGCTTTCCGGATCCTCCAAATCGAGGCTCTTCCCCATCAGTTCTAATAAGCTTTCACAGCCAGAGAGTAGGGGAGCAGAAGGAAGAGAGTTCTGTGGGTAAGCTGTCAGGACGAGGTGGCTCTGGGCACTCTGGGCACCATACCCCAGTTCCCAGCAGCACCCCAGGAAAACTCTTTAGGATAGGGCCTTGGTAAGGATTATTGAAATTTTCGGGGAAGTTATAAGTGAGTGCTCCATGGGGCCAAATGAAATGCTGCTTGCAGTAATTGGATTCAGCTGACTAAGCTGCCAGGCTTGCAGCTCCAAGGCAGCCAGCAAAGAAAAATGTCCACCGACTTCAAATTCTGATGGAGCCAAGTACAGCTGATTGACAAAACAACTTTCTTGCTGTCCTTTGATGAAGAGGACCCTGGGAAACCAGTCCTCCCACTGGGGCCGGTCCCAACATAAATACAGAGAGTGTGTCTTGATTTCTGAGTCCCTTCCTCAGGTACCAGTCCGGTCCAGTCAGGTTCAGTAGCTTTCCCCCCTCACTTCAGGCTCAAAGTCACTGACTCTGGCCTTGGTGGAGAAAGACCTAGGATGGTTTTCCCTTTCCACTCCCAGCCTGGAGCCATGAGGATGAGTAAACAAAAGAATAGGTGGGATGTGGCAATCAAGATGATTTTAGCTTTTACTCTGGATTCTTTGGGGGAGAAGGACCCAGAAACACTAAGCCAGTTCTCTGTCATCATAGTAATGTAGGGTTCTACACTGGTGAGAGAGCAGTCTCATAGAGAAGTCTCTCAAACTCTTCAAGGTAGTTTGGGGGTTCTTTTGAATTTGGGGCCATTTTAACTATCAATAACAACAACAACAAAAAATACAACAGCAAGAGGTAAAGGCTGAGTGTGTGGAGCTGGCTCCCAGAACAATGCAAGGAGCTGGCTGACCACTGAGTTTATTTTAAATACATATAAATCAGCCCGCCTGCACCTAGTCCAGCAGCCTGGGACACGGGGGTTAATATGATGCTCCATCTTACTTTGGCAATGACAGTGTAAAAAAAAAAAGTTTCTTTTTATTCATTTCATTTTCAGCCCATTCTCATAACTGAACACTTTACGTTCAAAATACTAACTCCAGCCCCCAGACCCACTCACCATACCCCTTCCTCAAACCACCACCCTCCATGCTGCCAGCCACCCTCCAAGCCTGGCAAGGTAGTGTCCTCCTAACCTTTTGGTAGGCGGGGGATGTCCCCACAAAGCGAATCTCCTTACGATTAATCACCGTCCTCGATGTATATGTGGAAGTGTATCTAGTTCTACGCGGGCTGCCTCACCAATTGGCAATAATCAAGATCACAGATTACACAAAATAAATCATATTTAGTATCCCGCTCAGGGCAGCAAGCAGCCCCGTGCCCAAAGATTTCCATTTTGTCATGCAATTGCTTACCTGGGTCCCAATTTATCATCAACCTGGTGTCCTCAGTCGTAGAGTGGGCGCCAGTGGGGGGCAGAGCTAGCCTTCCCCCTTTGTCTGCAGACAACACTGTCCCAACCCTGGTCTTGCGCGCTCGCAGACTCCGCCATATACCCAAGCACACGGAATTCCCGGTAGAACGGAACCAGGCTGAGGTTCAACTACCAATAAACGCAGGAGGAACAAGTCCGTAGTCCCCAAGCTGGCTTCGCCTGCGCTGAGCGCAGGTCGGTCCACCCGCCCGCCGGTCGGCTCCCGGGCCCCGAGCGGCGGCCACTCGCTCCCCCACCCACTCCTGGGTTCCTGCCCAGCCCTCCTAGGCCCCCCCAAAGCTCCGGGTTTGTTTTGCTTTCGGAACGTAGTCCTTTCTGGATTTGGAGAGAGCCCCGGAAACCCCCTCATAGTCGGGAAATACAGACGCTGCCTTCAAATGCGAGCATATTTGTTCACGTGACCCCGAGGGAAGATTGCACTGATTGAGGCTGAAACTTTCACGCCAGCCAGCCCAGGAGTGCAGCCAGGCCTGGGGGCTGGGAGGAGGGGCGCGGGAGGCGTGGGACCCCGGCGGCTTCCCAAGGGCAGGAAAAACCGGTGGGTGACCGAGGGAAAGCTCCCATCCCTCGCAGCTTGGGAACCACTCAGCTAGCACTCGGTGGGATGAGAGTGTCTACCCGCAACGACCTCTGACCCTGGCTAGGCCTTCTGCCAGCCCTGCCAGTGGGCTGGAACTTGTAGACGTTACCTCTCTTAAGGAATCCTTTGGAGAGGGCACGGAGACCTGCGTCCAGGGCTCCCCTAGCCTCTCGCTACTTGACATCTGCCCGCATCCAGGCAAGGTGCCCTCCCCGGAGCCTAGGCCGCTACCCTTGTTCTCACCAAGCACCTAATTTGTGCCACAGTACAGGCTCCTGCCTTAAAGTAGGACGCGCTGGCTCGCGACCCTGGCTGCCACCGTGCCACCATAGGCAGTCCTTACAGCCCTGGCTGGGGGATCCGCAGACTCAGCAGGCAAGCTGCCACTTCTGAGGGATGGGCCCCCCACCCCCGCAAGCCAGCCTGCCAGGGACCCAACGTGACCTCTCTGCGCCCTGAGCATGACACCCAATTTCTTCGAGGTCTGGAACCGCCTAGGTGCCTAACCACTGCCCACCGTGACCAGCGCTTCTCCAGATCTGCGTTGGGCCAATGGAGCCCTCAGACCCAGCCACAGCCAAGCGCTACTTCCCGCTTCCTGCGGCGCCTTCAAGAAGGCGAGCAGGCCTGCGAAATCTGTCGCGGCCGGCCTTACCTGGGGGATAAGGAAATCTCTATTTTAGAAATATTATAGCAGAACAGAACCCTGCCACTCTCCAAGTGGTTGGGTGGAGGGTTGCGGCTTTGATTCTGGATGTTGGAAGAAAAGTTAAGCACCCCTGGGCCTGAGTTATGGCAAGCTCCCATCAGCCTCCCTCAGGCCAGCTGCGCCCCCAAAACCCCACGCTATGGATGATTCTGAATTCGTCTTTCTCTGCTTCTTAGCGGCACCCTCCAAGAAAATGATGCCTTTCGTGGTTGGAAAGGGCTTGAACCAGCGAAAGTACCCCAAAGCCATAAATGAGCACCGACGGGGGGGAGGAGAGAACCCAGAGTTATGAGCACGTCCCAGGCGTAGTGCCGGCCGAAATGAGAGCCCAGTCCTCGTGGGGAGCCCCTCCTTTTGTTCACCTGTCCCAGTTAGAGGCAGGCCCACTCGGGATGCCTCTTGTAGCCCGACTGCGTTGCCCCCACTCCACCTCCACCCAGAGGATCCCGCCCCCAAACCTCCCGCCAGGGGCTGAGCCTGCGGACCCGGCCCCCGAAGCAGTGCTAATCCCTAGCCAAAGAGGGGGGCTGCTTTGCGGGAATTTGTCTTCAGGAAAGGATCTAAGCCTTCTTCAATCGGAGCATATGTTCATAGAGCAATAAACCGGAAAGATTTACAGTCCTCGCCCGGCCCCCAACAGCCTCACACCCTTTCAGGAATTACTTACGATGATTTATCACACCAACCAGGGCAATTGTCACACTGATAAAATAGCCGGGCCGGTGCCCGCCGAGCCCAGGCCTTAGCAGGCTGTTGGTTGCCTGGCCGCCAGCCTGGTTGGGGAGGCTTTTTGTGGGTTCCTTTCTGGGCCTACTAGGGGGATGTCTGGGTGGGTTGCAGTGGGTGGGGTGGGAGAGGACACAATTCTCATTGAGAAAAATGCTAGCAGCTCAGTGAAAGCGCCTGGAATCTGCGCACTGGAGTCACTTGCAAAGCACATAAACATTTGTCATCTTTGAATAATTGAATTAATGTGTTATTGTTTGAATGTATAATTCATAACGGGGGGACTTTGTTTCTGTCCTGACGGGGAAATACACACACACACATACCCCCAAAAAAGAAATGAAATGAAAACATACACACAACCCCCAAACAATCACCACACATCGCCAGTCCCAGCTCGCCGAAATCATCCTCAAAGTCAATGGAGGCTTCACGCAGACACCGGGGGTAAAGAGAGGAATGGAAAGACTGTACTCCCTGACACACAGTCTGGGCTTGGAGCTAGTTGAAGAGAATGCTTGCTACTGCCACAACCTAGGTCGCAAGCAAGCTTGGGGTAAGGGTGGAGTGGCAGCGTGAATTTTGAGGTCGTCACATCTTCTAGGCGCGCCGGGTGAAAGAGGATGAAACGGGACCGAGCCAAAGAAACGGCCTTTTGCAGCTCGCCCAGACCTCCCCAAACACTCCTTGCCCCCGGAGGCCTCCCTTCGCCTGGGACTCTGACGCCAGCCGCAAGAACTTCTTTTCCTTTTGTTTTAGATCTTCAAAAAAAAAAAAAAAATACAAACGCTCAACTAAAGGAGGAAAGAAGGAGAAACTCCTCGCTGGGGTGATGAACAGACCTTGGGGTGGGGAGGGAGGACCGCGGGAGAAGCAACTCGGAAATCATTATCTGTTGGTTAAAACCTGCCTGGGGTAAAATTTCAACTCGATTTTATAGCCTTCTATTATGACGCAAAGAAAAATTTACGACCCTCGCTTGAAAAGAGAGCCGGGGCCTTTTCTCACCGGTTTTAAGAATAGGCGGCAGATGCCATGACAGCGACCATTGTTCCCGGTAGACACAGGCGACCGGGCAACCTCGGCCCGCGTGCGCCAGGCGTGTCCCCAACCGGGCGGGCTTTTTTTTTTTTTTTTTTTATACCAGTCCTGTTGTCTCGGAGCACCCGAGCCCCTCACCCCCCGCACCCCAGCCTCTCTCTCTCTCTCTGTCTCTCTCTCTCCCTCTCTCTCTTTCCATCTCACACACACTCGGCCGCTCTCGGTAATTTTTCATAAGTGCACAGCTTCGCTGAACCAAAGGTCACCATCCAAGCCACTAACAACTTCTCGCCGGCGCGCGGTTCCAAATCAGGAAGCAAAGGCAGCTATTTGTCAACGCTTCTGACAGCTAAGTTCATTAAGGATTTAAATCTGATGAAATAAAAGTCGCCAAAAATATTTACCTGCGGGGCGGGCCGCGCCGGGGCCGGGGCCGGGGTGCAGGCCCGGGGCGCCCGCCGCCGCGGCCCCCCTGGGCGGGCGATGTTCGTGGGATCCTGCACTTTCCGAGTCGGAGAGAGCCCTTTGCGTGGCAGATTAATGACGACTCCGTGTTTCTTAAGGGACGTGCTGAATTAATTATTTCGCCAATCACGTGGTCGGGACTTGTAGAAATCTATTCTTATCATCTTCCTCGCACTTTGAAAATTCTGCGGGTTATGAAAGGCCCTCCCCCGGCTGGCTGCGGGTGAGCCCTGGCCGCCCAGCCCGGCGCGGGGGGCAGGGAGGGCTCCCCAACATGGCCGGCGGGAAGCGCCGTGCGCCCAGAGTCCGATGATGATGATGATGATGATGGACTGGGCTCAGCCAGCTCAGCTAAGGACTCGCTTCCTCCTCATCCCTGCCGGTGGTGACTTCAATACACACCGTATTGATGTATTGGTGGGCACAGAAGGAACCATTAGCCAGAAGACGGGCAGAGGACAATCATAAAATGTGTCGGAATATTTAAACTTCTTTCTGCGCACTTAATACATACACATGTCCACGCGTCTGGGGCGAGCCCTTCCATATATTAAGGACACATGTCTGATTTTATGCATACTGCTCATTTCCTGTCTCAAGTAAGCGTCCCCACCCTCCCCACCCCATCTATTTTAGGACTCCTGTCTTGGCCCCCTCTTAAAGAAAGAGGCCAAGATGTGGAAAAACCCTCTCAATAAAAATGTGCACGATACTTTTTATAGTGAGGAGTGTTTATTGTTGTCTGAAGGGTGGGAGGGGTTGCAGGGAGGAAGGGCAGGTGCTGGAGGCCTCAGTGGAACTGAGCTGCACTGCAAAAGTAGCTGCCCAAGATTACAGGCCAGCCAGGCCCAGGTCAGACCAGAGCAGCCACCAGGCAGCCCCAGCTCAGCTCAGCACCAAGTTTCTCGTACAACAAATCAGAAAGACCTGCTCTGAGAGCTCCAAGACTGATGGGAATCTAGAACTAACCATGGCAGAAAACCAATGTGAAACCCCGCTGTTACCCAGGCGGTAACTTCTGTTTCTTTCAACATATAATTCCCAACACCTTGCAACCTGAATCCAACTTCAAGTTTCCCAGTGCTCATGAAATCTATTAGCTAACTTGGGAATGTGTGGGTAAGGGGGGTGAGGTGGGGTAAATTGTTAAGCCTTGTATTGTTTAACCTTCACACCATAGACATCAAGTAATTGGTGTCTAATTTATTGCAGAAGAAAACAAGATAAAATGTCTATATTGGATGTTAGCTCTCAGAAAACTTAACAAAGAATGCTCTGTCAAGGCACCAAACAGGAGGGAGATTTTACTACAGATTTTATTATTTCAAATATAGATCAACGAATTACATCAAAACTACAGGCAACAATCAGTATAAATAATACTTTAATCAGTGGCAGCAAAACATGGTCAATTCTGTTTCAAAAGCATCTCATGTGAACAGATTCCATGGGGCTGACTGACAATATCATCTCACAACAAAAGGCTTGCAGTGGACAAAGTGAGACTGGATTCAGAGAGCAATGTGGTGCCCCAGCAAACACTCCACTCTGTGCTCCCAGTCACCACCCTAGCACAGGTTTAAAAAAAAACACAAAACATCAAAACAAACACTTCTGGCTCATATTTGGATGAACAAACTGGAAATAAATAATAACAAATGGGCACTAGGGCCTTTCCACGCCTAGCTTTCAGTAGAGCACGTTTCCCAGATGGAGGCTCATTTCCTTCCCTGCCCTAGGTGGCTGGGCTGGAGATGGGGGTGGGGTGGGGGAAGTCTGCCTCTTTCCTTGTCCACTCCTATGGGGCCCAAATGGAGACTGAGGTCCGAACAGGACTTCGGAACTGGGAGCTGCCCTGTGGGCCACGAAGTCTCCATTAACATTTCAAAAGACAATCCCTCAAAGCTCAGAAGCTGAGCTGAGACTTATAAACAAAGAAGTTGTTTCTATGATTAAATCACTTTCCAAAGTAGTGGGCTGTGTTTGAGAAGGTGCCTGCTGGCTTTCCTTTGGGGTAGGGATAAGGGCAGGGTGGCATTTGGCCTGAAGATGGGTGAGTAATCAGAATTTCTAGGGAGAGGGACCATCTATATCATAGTTTCAAAAATGATCATAGGTTCAGAAAATATCTACTTTTCCTGTCCCAAGAAGAAGGCTTAACATTTGTGCAGATTTGGGGTTTAAGAAACAATTTTAGCCAGGGGTGATACATGCCTTTATTACCAGCACTTGGAAGGCAGAGGTAGAAGGATCACCATCAACATGAGTTCGAGGCCAGCCTGAGACCACATAATGATTTCCAGGTCAGCCTGGGCTAGAGCAAGACCCTACCTCAAAAAAACCAAAACAAACAAACAAAAAATCTTAGCAACTTTCCAGTTTGCCTAAGGATAGTGGCTCTTTTCAAATGCCATATCCAAAGACTGCTCTCCTTGTCAGAGGAAGGGGAAAAAAAAAGTGAAGGGTAGTTAGAGTCCAAAAGGTTAAGGGTTTAGAGGTCAGTCCTCCCTGCTGAAATACAGCTAATCGAATAGAAAATTTGTCCTCTGGATGAACCTGGTTCTGTAATTTAGCCGAACTTCAGTAAAATACCTTTTCAGCTTCTCAACGTGAGGGCGTCAGAAAAAAGACATCTTGACTATGTATGAACTCTGTGCTTTTTGTCATAGAAACAATGATGCGAATAATGCAGGAATATCCATCTTTAATATCCCGACGTGGTGATATTCAAGTATTGCCATGTGCAAGTCTGAGAGCCAGGCTCACCCCAAGGAGGAACAAAGAGCTGTCCCCAGGGTCCAATACAAAAGACAAGGCATGGAAGACACTTCAGAGAAGTGGAGTTTCAGCTTAGGGACAACCAGGGAATGAATACCTGCCCCAGGCTCTCAGGAGACACAGAGCAGAGGACAGGCCTACAGAAAACCTTCTCCCTCTTCCACTTAGGTCTGTTTTAAAGATGACCACTTAAACTTTGTCAAGTATTCCAAAGCACTGAAAAATAACCTCATTATGGATCTTAGAGTTAAGTTTTAAGCTTACTTCTTCCCCCCCCCACCCCCCGCCACTGCCTCTCACTTTCTTGGTAGCTGAAATCAGGGGTTTCTTTTTGGAAGCACAAAGCTTTGGGGTTCAAACTTTCAAAGACTTGTTTCATTTCAGTACATGAAGTCTTGTCACTACCTTTGACTCCCCCCCCCCCCCCCGCCTCCCTTATCCTTAAGGGTCAGCATTTTAGAAAAATGAGCTTTGAACTCTTGCCACGCCTACAAAGGGAACATCTCTCCTGTTGTTTGAAAATGACTGTTGTTAAACCACTATTTTCAAGGCAAATAAGGAGGGGGGTTGGTGAAAACCTTTAGACTTCTGCTTCTAATGAATGGCTTGAGAAAACCTTCCTTTTTTTTTTTTTTAATCAAAACTTCAGGGGGAAAACTCCTTAAGACAAACTTTTGTAGACTTCTAGATGCTACTAGTTTCTTCTTTTAAAATGAGACTTCCTCACATGCCCAGTTTCTCTGTACTGCGCAGCCCCTCCCCTAGATGGGCCATATGCTGTTTCCTATAAAACACTGCTCTATGGAGTACTTGGGACATTTGGAATCCAGTTGGAACAGAAAATTCAGTCATTATCTAAAGACCAAGAACATACAGGTTTTGTTTTCTTTCCCCAGAGGAAAAATGTTGGACCATTTGTTTCTTTTTTCCTCTTTCCTTCAACCACCCAGAACTGTTTGTAAGCACAGTGCTAGGGGGGAAAAGCACATGTGGAAATCCATTTTCAAGAATTCAACTTTCAGTGGATCCTTCGTCTCCTTCTGGAGGGGTCAAAGGCCTTCTATACATATTTTCAGGGAGTGAGGGGGTGGAGTTCAAAATTCTGGGATACCGAGTCAGAAGTGAATCCACACATCTCTGACTCAGCTCCCTTGAAGCTCAGCCCCTTTCACCAGCTTAAGATTTTTGGCACGCAGGTGTCAGCTATTTTCTGTACTCCCTCCCCCAACAAATAAATATTTAAGCAAATATAATCTAAACATAAAATAACCCGTTTTCATTTCCTTCTTAGATTCATTTCTTTGGGCATGGGGACATTGGGAGCAAAATATTTCTTTATCACACTAGAAATACTATAGACAACCCAGAAAGTTAAAAATTTCTGTCCCAGATCTCTTGCTCCCTCACAAAGTACCTAGCACCAGGTGGCCAACATTCTGCCTCAACTCCCCCACTTCACGAAACCACAAAGTTCCCTGGAGGAGTGGCGTGGGGGAGAGTGTTTAAATGTACCCTGGGGTAAAGCATTCAACCTTCATTTGCAAATTCAAAATCCAACAGTAGAGATTTTCATGAGTTTAATGACTCACCAAGGTTTTATGTTCTCAGTAGCTCCTGCCATATGATAATATACTTAGAGAATCCCGCCCACCCTCCCACCCCCATCCTCACTCAAGGGAGGGGGCTAACCTCGGGCAGGAAGCTAACCTAGTCCGAGGACGGTCTGCCAGTCCCAGGTCCACCCCCACAGTACCTTAGAGCCCAGTGAGGTGGTAGCAGGCCCGGCCTGCCCCCGCAGCTTCAGCTCAGCCTGGAGTGCTGGGAGGGATGGGCCCAGGGTCCCCCTTCTATAACGTCGTCAGATCCGTGTGGTGGTCCTTGGCCATTGGCTGCAAATGCTGGCCTGGGGCAGTTGAAGAAGAGCAGGAAGATGAGGAAGAGGAAGATGATGACCTGCCCTTGGTGTTGGGCAGCTTGTGGTCTTTTTTCCACTTCATCCTCCGATTCTGGAACCAGATCTTGATCTGGCGCTCGGACAGACACAGCGTGTGAGCGATTTCAATCCGACGGCGCCTAGTCAAATACCTGTTAAAATGGAATTCCTTTTCCAGTTCTAGCACTTGCTGTCGGGTGTAGGCCGTCCGGGAACGCTTGGGCTCCCCACCGGTGTAGTTGGGGTTCACTAGGAGACAAAATAGGCAGGGCAGCCGGGTCAGCGCACTGCCACCAGTTAGGCCCTTCGCTGGCCTCTGCGGCTCACTTCCTGACGCGCCCCGCAGCCGGCGGCCCTCCCCGCGCGCCCAAGCTCCCCGTTTCCTCCCTCCCGCCCTCTCCCGGGCTGCTCACACACTCACTCACTCCCAGCCACCCCTCCACGCACCCACGCCCCCAAGCACACAGCCTCCCATCCCCAAATGCGCTCCCTTCTTCCTGGCCCACCCAGACCAACGGATCCTTAAGCACTTTGGAAATGCCCTTCTCCGCTGCGAAAATGGAGTCATACCCCCAACCTCATCCCCACCCCCATCCACCCACCCCCTTTTTTTTCTTTTCTTTTCTTTCTTTCTTTTCTTTTTCTTTTTTCTTTTTCTTTCTTTTTTTTTTTTTTTTTTGCGCCCACAGCCAAGCAGCAGCCACATGGTCCCGGCCTGCTCCCTAGGCTATAAAAATTTATGGAGAGAGTAATTGCAGCGCCCAAGGAAGCTTCACTAGCCCCCACCCACTCGCGCCCCCTTGGGGCCCAGGCCAAAGGATGGAGGGTGGGAGAGGGCCGCGAGGTCGCGGAGCCCGCGCCTTACCCGAATTCACGTGCACCTTCTTCATCCAGGGGTACACCACCGCGGGCTGCTTGAGTGCCGTCCCGGGGGGCGGCTGCTTGGGGCCGCTGGGCTGGCTGCAGGCCCGGGCGCCCGGCAGGGGCGCAGACGGGGGCGCTGGGCACGGCTCTCCCGGGGCACCGTAGTGACCGCCGGGGCCGCTGGGTTCTTGTCCGTGACCCCGAGCCGGCAGCGCCGTGCCGGGTCCAGGGCCGCCGCCTCCGAAGGGTTGCTCACCGAAGTCGGGCCGTGAGTAGAGCCCTGGGGGCTGGAAGTCGGCGCCTTGTGCCCCGCCACCGTAGTAGTCGGCGCCCTGGTCGCCTAGGTAGCCACCCTGCAAATATTCCTCGCACGGAGGAAACTTGGGGTCCACATACTTGGAGTTCACCATATACGAACTCATGGCCATTAATTTCAGAAGGTAGAAAATACTAATTTTTCTCGTGTTGTCTTTTTTTCTCCTTCCATAGGGCCCTCCTACTTGCTGTCAACTGAATAAAGTTGGGCGGCCATGTGACCAGGCCAGCCAATGGGGAGGGAGGAAGTTTATCACCGGGTTGGTGAGCATCTCATAATTTTCACAAATTTAACTAAATAATATACGTGTAATCAAGTGACTTGCCATGCCACATTTGAGGGTCCCTGCCAGATGTTAATGCAGTTCCAAACCCCCGCACCCCTGTTCCCACCAGACAATCTCAGCTTTTGTCTGCCACTGACTTTGTTAACCCTCCATGCCCTCCTCACCATCGCGGGAGCAGCCCCAAAGTGGGCACAGTTAAAAGGGAGAATGAATCTTCCTATCGGAGTGCAAAGTCAGGAAGGGTTGGTGGGCAAGGTAGCTTCTGACTCGGGGAGGGTCCTGGGCTGGCACCTTGCTCCTGGCGGGAGCCAAGACTCTTATACAAAGACCCTGTCGGCCGCATTGTCTTCATCAGGGTCACCCAAAAGTTACCAGAATCTGGTGGGCCAGAATTAAGTTAGGCAATGAATAACCGCCAGGCTTTTCTGCCAGTGCCCAGTCTGTTGTTCCTAGCTGAAGCTGGGTCTTGCTGATATGTCAGGAGGCCCTCACTGTCCAGGCGATTTCAGCTGAGGGTTGGACCGGGAAAGGGGTGACAGGACCTTCAACTTGCCCAAATGTAGCCCAGAGGTCCCCAAGTACTCAGCTTGCTTTCTTCCTACATCAGGGCCTTCAGCACCAGGTGAGCCCTTCATTTGTGAACCCTTGCCTTCACGTTTCTGCATGGTGGAGCTGCAGTTGAAACTAACTGGCCTTTCACCTTGCTCCCCAACCCCATAAAACCTTTTGGCCCCTTTTGGCCCTGCAGCCATGCAACCAGTTAAGATTTCTTTTTGCAACAGCACCCGCTGGAGCCTCTATTTAAATAAAGGTAAGGAGTTTCTCCAGGAAAGGACTGCACAACGTCACCAGACAAAGTTGATCGTCCTGGAGTCCAAGGTAATGAAACAGAGGTGGCTGGCCGCCTCCAGCCGCCACTAGTCTCCGCCTCTGTCTCTGGCTATGTCGGGGGAAATGTGAAGTTTTTGCATCGACCATATATTCCCCTAGAATCGAATCTGTGACTATGTGGATACCACACAAATTCGGTTCTACAGGGTATATATAGACAACGTTACAACCTTTAGCTCCTACCCAGGGCAGATACCCAGACTGCTGCCAGCCTTGGTCTCTTCATCCGGGCCACCAAGAACTCCAGGAAAGGCAGATTTCTGAGACAGGTCAGGTAGCCCCGATAGGCTTGGTGACAATTCGCAGCAATGAATTCCCTCCTTCTTTTGCCAGGGCAGGGTTATCGAGCAGCTGAGCAACCAGGACCTCCTTCAGAAAGAAGAGAAGGGGAAAATAATAATCCATCGCATGGATGGCAGCTTTATTACTACCCCCTTTCAGAGCCCAAATTCCACCCCCCCAATCAAGTGGTATTTTCCAAAAACCCCTCAGCAGCAGCTAAAGAAAAAGTCAAAAGGGAACATCCTTTGCCTATTCCAGAGTCAGAGTAGTGGTCACTGCAAGCTGTATCAATTAGAGCATTTTTACCTTCCTGGGCCCTCAGCCCTGCTGGCCTCTTGAATTCTCTTCCTCCTCCTCCTGCTGCTGCTGCTGCTACTGCTGCGGCTGCGGCAGCCGCTACTGCTGCAAACCCGGAGGCAGGCACCCAGCCGCCCTAGGCTGAGACTGGCGCACTAATGGTGAAGGGCAGGGCGAGGGGTCATTCGAAATCATTTACAAACATATCACAAAGTTTCATTATTTTTACTTTGCCGACAGCAGCACACAAGAGTACAAAAGTTCACGAATTTCGCCCGCCCCAGTGCCTCCGTGTTGTCCCGGGGCTGCCCCTCAATGCAGGGTATCAAGAGTGCAGCCGCACTCTGGGATTGGACTGATTTCAGGGGCAGAGGGATGCCCTGGCTTGAGTGGGGCTTTGGGGTACTTGATAACCCGCTGAAGATGTCCACACTTTATGTTGTTTTGGTCCTCCCATCATTTACAAATAACTTTCAAGCTTTGGCCTGGGTCTGGTGCCTGCAGGGGAGGGTGACTCCCCCTCCAAACATACACCCTGAACCTGGCAAAAATGGACTGCTAGCTTTGCTCTGCTCTGTGCTCTTATACCCTCCCTCCCCAGTTCTTCAGTCCTACTGTTCTAGCTGGTTCACAGGGATTTCCTCAGGTGACAATTCTAACAAGGTCTCTAAGGCTGCTGAATCTGTCAAAGGAGTCTCCCCAATATTCCCTAATGTCAAGCTTCACCTACCCATCTTCCTGGGGACAGTGGCCTACCTAAGATTTATCCACACCGATTGGGAACGCCTGATGGGCTGAGGAGGGACCAGGAAGAGCATACACATTTTCATATTTGTTAGACGTTGTGACCTGCATTTCACCTTATTGCTCGACTTGTTCAGACAGGTCAAAGCCAACGAGTTATTGATGAACAAAAGCGTTAAATATTCACCTCCTGCTCAACTGCCCATACGAAGGCTTTTGATCTCTCCGGCTTTTTTGTGTTGTGTTCAGCTACAAGGCGCCAAATGTGGGGTTGCAAGCAAGCTGCTTCAGCAGGGTTAAGCACCCAGAGCCAGGATGGCAGGAGAAGAGAAGACAAAACCCAGGAGCCTGGAGCCTGGTTCACTTGAGCGGGCCTGATTCATAGAAGGAACTGCAACACTAGGCTGATCTCAACTTCTCCCGGTGAGCTTAGCCTCTTGGGGTCAGGGCAAAGAAATGTGGCCCTCAGCCCAGCCCCAAGTCTCTCTGACCGTGATGAGAAGGTATAAAGTGGGGGTGCTGGTTCCTGCAGTCCTGCACATCATGTCTTCCATTAAAATAAAATCACTTTGGTTTTGCACTGAGGGACAGGCCCCCCATTGTTTTCTCCAGTCTTCCACAACTAACAACATCTTAATGAGAAGGTCCTCCTGAAGACATCATGTATATGTCTTTCAAAGCTCACGAAGTTTCATTCAAACCTCCAATAACCAGTACGCCTGGCCCCAACCTGCCCAATCCCTCTATTTGTTTGACACACCAGCGACTCTGGAACAGATTTCACCTCCTCTCCCCCTTCCCACTTTCGCCTCCCCCCCCCCCCAGGTAGAGTCTCACTCTAGCCCAGGCTGACCTGGAATTCACTATGGAGTCTCAGGATGGCCTTGAACTCACAGCGATCCTCCTACCTCTGCCTCCCAAGTGCTGGGATTAAAGGCGTGCGCCACTACAATCGACTTGGAGCAGAAATTTTTTAACTGTAGTTATGGAGAAACAAAGGTGAGAAGGAAGGTTTCCTTCTTGTTCAGCTGGTATCCCAAACCCGGAAACCACACGGATGGTACCAGGTGAAAGACAGGGGGGGAATGTCCACCCTTACTCAGAATTTGCAGCCCTTCCTGGAAAGGGACCCATTCAACGTACCGAGGCCATCAAGAGTTACATGTCTGTGTTTTTTGTTGTTGTTGTTGTTGCTGTTGTTGTTTGTAATAAATCAATTTAAAAATTAAAAACAATACCCCTGGAGCAGTTTGGGTTAGACTGGGCTGGATTAAGTTGGACTGGGCTGAGGAGAGGGACCGCACAGTTGCTTTAGTGTTTATTGGGTCAATTCTGCAGTTATTGAAGCTCGTCACAACTCCTTTGATAGGGTGGGCTGCTAATTAGCTGAGAGCTCTTAACCGGATGCGAGTACTGGGCAGAGCTGCACCTGTATGAGTCTGGGAAGGTCCAAGAGGCCTTTGGAGACAAGGTCGAGCCCCTGCGGGTGCGTCTCCTAAAGCAGGTGACTGTGAACTAGGCCCCAGAAAAACTTCCTAGAAACACCCAGAGCCTCCGCCACCCAAAGCGAATAGAAGGCCGAAGGATTCTGATTGACCTACCACCACCCTCCCTCTCCTCTCGGCTGGGCTGGCGCTCCCTCCGCCACCACGTCCCAGAAAGAGTACCGCCTTTCAGAAATTCGGAAGAAACGGGAAGGTACTTACAGCGGCGCTCCCCTGTGGTCCGGGACCTGTTGCAATGAAAACGGACGGGGGGAGGGAGGTATCACGTAAATTCTACGGGATAGTATAGCAGAAATAGATGGCATACAGAAACAAAAATGGCAAAGGCAGACATCCCACCAATATCCCAAACCTCCCTGCTTCAGGGTGGTGACTGTCCCCTGGGGACTGTGTTAAGTTCTCTGTGGACAGCAATCCCAAAGGCAGACCCACAATGTGGGAAGAGTTCGTCTCTATCACATCTCCCCACTCCACGCACCCTTGGGCAAAACCCTACTGTGTATTTGGTCCGACCCTGTCTGTCTGAGGCAGATTTTCCCCAGTGGGGAAACGGGAGGCAGGAGAAAATGGGCCTTTGTGTTTCCCTCTGCGCAATTAGCCGGGTGGGTGCAAGTCCACAGGGGAGGGATCGGCCGTTCTTTCTGTCCCTGGACCCCAGGGCCCCTCGGCCCCAGGGCAGTTCAGCCTCGCTTTCCAGTTTCCACTTGCTCTTAAATTCCTCAGCCCCAACCAGGGACACCCCCTTCCCCAACCCACCTTCTCCTCCTCAAAGAAAGGCTAGGCATGGATGGGACTTGCCTTTCCACGTCTTCTCCAATTCAAAACAAAGAGTTATTTCCAAGGAGAAATGAAGACCCAAATGCTAACCAAAGAGGGGGAAAATCAATGGGGTTTAAGGTGATGACAACGCTTTAAAGTGACACCATTTTCTAATTCTGTGGATATGACTTCAATTTTTCAACATTCCTGCAAGAAAACCCACAGATCATCTAACAAAGCATTGCTCTCCCAAGCACTGGTGTCAAGCTTCAAGTTTTTAAGTCCCCTCCAGTTTTCTTCTAGGATAGCAATTTGTTCATAAATCTCAGGGGCAAAGCCATCTCTATACTCATGCGCTCCTCAACCCAGACTGTTTTATTCTACTTCTGAAGCATCTGTCCTATCCCAAGGGGGAGTTTTCTTCCTGTGAGGGAGAAGCCCTCAATTCCTAACTTTCAGTGTCCAGAAAGGAAGGGGGGACCAGGATCCTCATTCTACTTATTTATAATTCAGGTTTGGGCTAAAATGAGCATTAACTTGGATGGGATTTTCATAGGCAGAAAAGTCAGAGCTCAGAAATCCCCCTCCTCTGGACTTGCCATGGAAAAAGTAATGAGTGACTTACTGTTTTTCTTTGCTAGTGGGTAGGGGAGCTGGGAGTAGAACTGTTCCTTCTGATCCCGGGCCGGCCGCTGGCTGGAGCCTTTCGCTTTCCTATCGCTGCTCCAGGAACCAAGCATCTGCACTTGTATGCTCTTAACCTAATTTATGGTGGGAATTATATTTTGGCTTGTCAACTCTCAAGCCATAAAACAAAGTTTATTGGAATCACGTGCTCATAGATAGCCACTCAGGTCCCATCTCTGCAGAACCATAAATAACCTTTGGCTTTAAACTTTTATTCACTAAATAAAGGTTCACTGCAACTGTTCCCTCCGATTTAAAGAGTTCCAAATATCTAGAATGCAAGGGAGGTCGTATTCATATCAATACCCCAAGCTTTTCAAATGGCATCTTTGCAGAGAAGGCTGTTTAAATTGGGGGATAGTGCTATTTGGAAAAGGCTGGTTGGTGGGCATGACTTATGATTCTTTGGCTGCATTCGCTGTGAGTACCACTGACTCCTTTATTTTGATCATTTTCTGGCTTTAGTTGTGGTAAAGAGGAAAGCCAAAGGCCACTTCTTACTTGCTTATCACAGAAGTTAGAAATTGAGATTTTTGTTCAAGTTTCAATAAGGAAGGAGTGGTTAGGGAGAGGCAGGGTGGGCTTGGGGGTGGGGTGGCAACTGGAATTAACACTTGGCTTCCTCTCTATTGTTGTGGATGGGCTTGGTGAAAGTTGAGGATAGCCACATGCTTAGAGGTTTCTATAATTTGCTTAGATCTGAAAGAGAATCCTTTGCAAGTGACCAAACTGCTTAAAACAGCAAGATTTGGGGTTTGGCGAAGTGAGAAAGTGGAGAATAGCTCCCATCGGAATCTTTGGCAACTGAGGCTCTAAAGAAGGTTATAAAACAATAAAACAGCCCTGGTGTGAAGGGGCCAGGGTGTGAGGAAGCAAATGAGGCTCTGAAGAAAACTAAGCCCAGGAAGTCAGATGTGTCCACTCCCACAGTGCTTCCAACATGCATCCCTGAGGGCCCAAATAGGAGTGGTATCTTCAGGAGACAGCCCCCTAAACTGCTGCCCTCACCACAGGGAGAGCCTAAGAGGAAGAGAGAGTGTATGACGGTTCCTGTATAGCCTGCTGAGCAAGCCAAGAAAGGGATGGGGTACTCCACAGGGGAATGGGGCCATCTCTATTTGGGGTTAGGTGGAAGAGGTGAGGGGTAGAGAAGTAGGGAAGATGCCCACAGCTCCAACTAATGGGCACAAGTAAGAGAACTAACCCTCCTCACCCCTCCATGCACTACAGAGTAGTCATCAAACCACATGTTTGTTGACTATTCTGATCAAATAATGGATGTGCTGTGTAGATTTGCACAGAACACCACACACACACACACACACACACACACACACACACGATTTCTAAATCAAATGCAGTTGCAATAGTTCCTATCAAATTCCATCAAATCCATAATAGACATTTCTCTGTAGAAAGATCTCTTTGCATCCTAATTTCCACTCTTTCCAAATGCATTTCCAAACTCATTTCCTGATTTGACTCTGATTAGCCAGAAAACAAGAGGAGGCTGTTGGGACAGAGTAGGGTCTCTCTCTCTCTCTCTCTTTCTCTCTCTCTCTCTCTCAATCTCTCTCTGTGTGATGGGGCATTTTTATAGTTGGTGGCATGTTATTAAAGTAATAGATAAAGATAACTTTTCAAAACTTGTTTCTGATTCTGCTAGCACTAGGTGATCAGCTTTGAAATTAATTCTTGTAAATCATCTACAAGAAATAATAAATGTTGGAGGGGTTGAGAAAAACTTTCATTTTTAGGTTAATTAACCAAAGGATATAAGACTGTCTAGTCCACTGTGATGAGCTTTTTATGGAGGTGAGGTCAGGAGAAAATAAGCCTGAGGCAGAACAGTATGTGGAACAGTGCCTGGCATCTAGCTGGGGCTGAATAGATAAGTTTTGCATGGATGGTGACTGAGACTTGCTGGCAAACTTCATCGTAGCTTACACAGGAAGATAACATTGTACATTTAGACAGTGCTGGGAATATAGCTAGGAATGAGGAGAAGGAGGAAAGAAATGAATAAATTGAGGCAGACAACTTTAATTATTTTCTGATTTCAGGCTGCCCAGTGATTAAGAAGAAAGTATAGACCTTTCTAAAATTGCCTCTTCTCTTCCCTTATCTACATGTCCTGAGTTTTTTTCTGGATGACAGAGAGAATGAGGAGAGAGAAGCTGAGCATCTGTGGGAAGACCAGAGATGTGCCTCTGAGTTTGGGGTTCCAATGGCTTTCTTTGCCTTGTTTCCTCCTTTAAAAAAAAATCCTAATGGTTGGATTTAGGGCTTTGGGAACATTAGGCCAAGTGTCCTACTTAAGCCTCCAAGGGCTTTGAATAATGGTGGTGGCACTATAACCAAAAAGGGGAAAGCACTTGAGTCTTCTTTCAAACATGTAAGGAATTAGTATCTGGGTGAAGTAGGACTCTGGTATTGTTGCTCCAAATTTGGCTAGAAAGAACCAATCCAGACAAGTGATAATCCTAGTGGGTGCCCATGAGCTAGAGTCCTTGTAGGCCTCTCCAACCTAGAAACCAAAGAAGATCCCAGGAAGGAGAGAAAAGGGGTCCCAGAAGATAGCATCTCTATTTCAAATTTAATGGTGGTCAACCCTCTGCTCACCCTAAGGAAAAACATTATGATCTTGGCTTTTAAGAGGTCTAGAAGAGGTGTTGAAGTCTCTTCTTAAACTAAATGTTTGTATTGACAGAAAGGATAGAGATGAGGTTCTGGATGAATTCCTTGGCCAAAGACACAAGGCACAAGAGGCCTGCCCAGGGCAGGTGCTGGGGTTAGATCCAGAGAAGGGTTGAACAGGGAGTCCCAATCAGGAAAGAAACATGATTCCACACACCTAAATGTAGACTATCATAACACTCTTCTCCCTTCACTTCCACAAGAGAGTCACTCACCAGAAGTCTAGTTTGGAGTTCTCTAGGAGGAAGTTACCCTAGAGGTAAAGGCCCTTAGTGGGCGATAAGAACCCCTTACCTCAGAAAAAGGTCTAGAGACAGGATGTCTGACTTGGGGCTGAAGGTAATAAGGGGATCCTGGGAAGGGCAGAAGTATGTAAGTGCTGGGAGAACTGGAGCTTTATGGCACAGGAATGTGGGTGTTTGGGAGTTACAATGCTGCTACCCTATGCTGTGGACAGACTGACACTATAACAGAAGAGTATGTGTTTTCAGAGATAGTATGGCCCACATAGACTTCTGGTTTGGTCAAGAGAAGTAGCTTGGCTAAGGGATATGGAAGACCCTCATGAAAAAAAAAAAAAAAGGGCTGGAGAGATGGCTTAGCGGTTAAGCGCTTGCCTGTGAAGCCTAAGGACCCCGGTTCGAGGCTCGGTTCCCCAGGTCCCACGTTAGCCAGATGCACAAGGGGGCGCACGCATCTGGAGTTCGTTTGCAGAGGCTGGAAGCCCTGGCGCGCCCATTCTCTCTCTCTCCCTCTATCTGTCTTTCTCTCTGTGTCTGTCACTCTCAAATAAATAAATAAATAAAAATTTTTAAAAAAAAGGCTATAAGCAAAACTCCTAGAAGCCATAGCTAACCAGGTAGAACTTGGTTTCAGGAACAAAAACGTGTAAGTTTTTAGCCTGAAGTAATGTTTATGTATTTCTTCATAAAAGATAGATTTTAGCCAGATATAGTGACATAAGCCAAGCATCTTAGCATTTGGGAGGCTAAGACAAGAAGAATGAGAATATGAGGTCAGCCCTGGGCTACATAAATAAGACCTTGTCAAAAAAAAAAAAAAAAATCCCCAGAGAATTGAAAGAGCCAGTGGAGATTTTGAAGGACAAGTCCGAAGACACACCTTATTACCACTCAGACCCAAGTACAGTGTGGCACTGAGTTGTCACCCTGGAGCCTAAGTCATACGGTCACAAGTAGATTAAAGGGATAGAATTAATTGAACAATGCTGAGACGCTGTACCTTCCTCTGATGTTGACCACTGGTGTTTTGTTTTCCCACCTCGTCTCACTTTTCAAGAGTCTGAAGGTGGTCCTTGCCCTCAATTATAAAAGAACAACCAGCTGGATAGGTGTGACTGATTGGAGGACTTGGGGTGTGTGTTGAAGAAGGTGCTTGTAAGATCTGGATAGCATAGCCTGCTCTCAGCAAAGACCTTCTTGAGAAGTCCAGGATTTGCCTACGAAGATGTGAGGCCTCCTATCAAGGAGTTAGGATTACTTTCCTAGTGGGTGAAAGACTGATACCTAAAGGTATCAGGAGCCCCAAGAGGCCATGGCCTAGGAGGCCCATGGCAGCAGTGGCAATGGTCTCTAGATCTACTACACTAGTGTGATAGGGTTTTGCCATTTAGTCCAGGATGAACTCATTATGTAGTCCCAGGCTGGCCTTAAGCTCACAGTGATTTTCCTGCCTCAGCCTCTTGAGTGCTGGGACTACAGGCATGCCCCACCATGCCCAGATCAAATCTCTTGTATCCTTTACAAAGCTCAAGATTTGGCAAGTAAACCAGGTCTCTTTGGGCTATAAAAACCAAGGCCTTATTACTGAGCAGAACAGAGCTAATAACAGTAAGAACATGTACTAAGTTTGTATTGCCAATGTACCATTTTAAGTACTTAACTAGTAAGTTAGTGTCTTCAAAGTAGTTAAAATAATGTCTGAGCCGAGCATGGTGGCACACACCTTTAATCCCAGCACTTGGGAGGCAGAGGTAGGATCACTGTAATTTCGAGGCCACCCTGAGACTACATAGTGAATTCCAGGTCAGCTGGGCCAGAGTGAGACCCAACCTCGAAAAACAAGAAAAACAAACAAACAAAAAAATGTCAGATGCAATAGTTCTATAAAACTAAAAATCAAGTTGGGAATGGTGGCTCAGATTTGTAATCATAACACTCTGGAGGCTAAAGTGGGAAGATGGCCATGAGTCCAAGAACAGCCTGGACTACCTGGCTACATAGTGAGGTCCAGGCCAGCCTAGGCTACAAAGGGAGACCCTGTCTTTTAAAAACAATATATATATATATTTTTAACAATCTTTGATAGCCAGGCATGGTGGTACATGCCTTTAGTCCCAGCACTCTCTGAAGGCAGAGGTAGGAGAATTGCCATGAGTTCAAGGCCACCCTGAGACTGCATGGTGAACTCCAGGTCAGCCTGAGCTACAATGAAACCTTATCTCAAAAAAAAAAAAAAAAAAAAACCTCTTTGATGATGCCCTTCCTATTTATACTTTTCAAAGAAACAGGCCTAGAGGGTTTGTTCTCCTTGCCTAAGGTCACAACACAACATGTGAGTGGTAGAGTATTGGATTTGAACCAAAAGTAGTCTGAATTAGAACCTGATCTCTTTGAAATCTCCAAGCTCAATGTAGGAGATGTATGGATCCTTCACTAAAATAGGAACAATTACTCGCTTATAGTGTAGTAATCGTTAAACAAAAGGCCATGGGTGTAACACCAGAAGCTCTGGGGCATGTCTACTGAAGAGGCAGAAAAGGAACTTGGCATCAGGAGAACAAAGAGCAAAGCTAGAGAGGGCCCTTGACCAGTGGTTCTTGACCATAAGCATCCTAATTGCCTTGGGAAAGTCTTTTCAAAGTACATACCCTTGGTCCCATACCTGAATGCTGGGATTCGGTAAGTCAGGGGTGGGGTGGGGAACCCAGACAGCCCCTTTATAACAAAACATTTAGGTGCAGACCTTCCCTGAGAGTAGGGAAAGGAGCCGGGAGCCATCGCCAGGAGACAACAGATAATTAGTGGTGTTGGGTCAGAGGTAGTTGTTGACGTTGGTGTCACCTATGCTGCAAGAAACGTCGTCAGAGCACACCACCGGCCTGAAGTGAGCAGTGGTGGGAGAAGGGTGCATGGGCGGTGTGGAGGACAGTAATCATGAACATCTGCGTGGTTCTCAAGCTGTAGAGTGCCTCATGGGCCTTGCCTGGATTTCCAGAACGTCAGAAAGGAGTCCCAAGGATGGCGTCCCTCCCGTTGCTGGAGGAGGCCCTGCATGCTCTGCTTTCCCGAGCTGCCCATTCTGGGCACCAGGGCTTTTGGACAGGGAAAATGGCAAAGGAACAGAGGCCCAACTGCGGGTGAGGGGGTGTGGTTGAGACTCTGTGGTTTGGAAGCAACTGGCCTCACCACAGGATCCTGGATGCCAGCTCCTAAGAGCCCAGAGTGCACAAATCACGCCCCCTCTGGGAAGCTGGAGGAAATGAGGTGGCCTTCCACCCCGGAATCAGCCTTCAGGCTTCCGCGGTCTCTGAGTTGGCCCCGCTGCCAGCCGGAGAAATGAGCCCTGAGGGTGGGGTGCGGCGCCACCCACCCGAGCGCAAGGCTCAAAGCCCTGCGCGCGCCGGGGTGGGAGGAGGGGAAGAAGGAGGCGTGGCTCGGTGTCCTCGCCTTCCCCTCCCGCCGGGGGCATCTTGCAGCAGCGCCACAGCCAGCGAGACGCTTGTCCTACAGCGCCTCCTCCTGGACAAGGCACCAGACAGCAGAACAGGAAGACCTCCAGCCCCAAACCCGAGACTGGGGCTCGCTCCAGCAGGTAGAGGTCTCTCTGCGTCTGAGGTTAGTTCTATCACGTCTCTTGGGGCGGCTGGAAGGAATTGGAGGTGGGTATGCTTAAGGGTGCCTCTCACCACCCCTCTCCCAGAACAAACAACAAACTTATACCCCAGAAGGGCGCATCCCTCAGCAGTTAGGTGAGTCCAGGGGTGGGGGGGAATCCCTCGTTTGTCCAATTATTTATTGATTTGACTGCTCTCCGTGGAGCCTTTGTCTCCCCCGCCCCACCACCGAGAGTGCTAGAACGTGCTTCGCTGGCACCACAAGATCCGGGAATGGTAGGCCTGAAAGATTGGCCTGAAGTTTGGCGGTTTGAACAGGCGCCAGGAAGAAAGAAAGGCCTTTACTCAGAGCAGACACAACAGACTGGGGGTAAAAAAAAAAAATAACAATCCCTGTGTGTGTGTGTGTGTGTGTGTGTACACCTGGAAAGAAGGTTCTGTTTTCTTTGACTACCAGCTCATATTTGCAACCTGTTTCTAAAAAGCACGCTTAAATTGGGGCGGGCTGGTAAATCTATATAATTGAAAACAACGTAGTCAAGGGAAGAGTTAGTGGCTATGTTTAGATGGAAGGCTGGAATAAAAGCAAGATGAGTAGCAAATCCTGAGGGAGGAATAATAGAGATCTGGTCCTAGAGATCTCGCCCCCTCCCCCATCCATGCTGTGCTAGTCCAATCTCTGGGCTGAGCTGTTTCACTGCACATGCGCTGGACCTCCTCGCTCGGCATTGCGGAGGCTCTGAGCTTTGTGCTGCTGACTGTGCTATTCCTCCCGCTCCTAGCTGCAGAGGGACTTAGAAGCCCCCATCTGAACGGGCAGGAAATGTATTTTTGTTTTTCAGGAAAACCTGTATTAACACCTCAACTGATCCTGCTGGTGCGCAAGTCCAGTTTCACCGAAACAACCAAATCTCCATGCTGCCAATGAACACTCACAGCATTGTCATTTGGATCAGAATTTTCACATCTAGGGCATGCGTTCTCTGAATTGTCCATCAAGTGGGGAAAACCATCTTTCGGAGAGTACCATCTCCCCGACATTCTGCAAAAATATCAAGTCGAGGGCACGCTTCACTTTAATAAAAACAACGGTATCTATTTTCATCATTTACGGAAAAAAAATTAAATCTGAATTCTAAGATCTTAGTAGCTTCTGCCCGGCTTCCGGTGCCTCCGCATATCCTGACTAGTCGCCGCACTGCGACAAGGCCGTAAATACCTCTAACAGCTGCCTGCCAGCCCAGAGTGAAATACTGTCTTTGTTCCAATTTCCCCTGCCTCTCAGTCTCAGAAAACAGAATTCTGGCAAAATGTAGTTATTTGTAGAGATATGATTGGAAAACACGCTTGGTTTTTATCCCTGGTTCTTGGCCACATTTGTAATAGCTATTTTTTTTTTTCATGGTCCTCCCAGAGATCCCAGCTTTTAAACTCACCAGTAGACAAGGCCAGGGCATTCTATTGGCTCCCTAATCTATAAATGAACAAAGGTTTGAAGCAAGGACACTTGAAGTTAACCTGCCCACCTCTGAGCTCTTAGGATATAAGCATTTTATTTCGTTCATTTTTGTTGTTTTGGGGTAAACAGTGAGAAGAGTTCCAGCAGTGGCAACAGTCTTAGCTACTTTGCTCATGGATTAAATGGCCCGAGGTCAAGTGTGATTTGCAGATTGTCTAGTACTCTAGATGCAATCGACCATTCCTTTCCAATAAGCGTTTAATGCTACCACGGGCTTACAAAGATCCCAGCAGTCGTCTGTTTCTGGCCAAGCCATCACCTTCTGCTGTGTAATGTGACCTGTAGCCAGACCAGGTTCTTAACCTCCAAACCCAGGGAAACAGCGAAACTGTGCTTCAATTTGGCCAATCTGAGCCCCAGGTCCACTCCCACACCCCGCCAGGCAAGCTTTGGAGCCTAGGAACCCTGTCAAGGGGCCTGCTTTCAAAAGGATGTGCTTTCTACAGACATAAAAGAATAATTTCAATGTCATTATACAGAAGCAGAGTACGGTTACAAAATACAAACATTCCAAATTGAATATATATATATTCCGCTCAGAGTTTCTTTGTGAATAATCAGAGTTACTAAGCCAGGACAATTCCACAGATAGCAACTGGCGACAAATCAGTCCTCCATTTTGAAACCAGTAAGTCCGTATTAGATACTAAAAATACCTTTCTTCAAATACACCACTTATTGTTTAAGAATGCTTTTACAGACAACACTGTTCCACTGGAATATCTGGGCAAATAGCAAGGGCGAGCCACTAGGGGCCTTGGGGAGGGCGCCCCACACCATGCATGCACAGAGCAGTTCATGCGCAGTGCGGCAGTGTCCAGAGGTCTGAATATTTCCGCGTGCTAGCGAAGGAATAAAGGAATCCGAATTGGAAACTGCATCTTTGAATGACATTCAAAAACCTGCGGGGAAAGCCCCAACATTTTGTTCTGCAAAAGTTTTTTTTTTTCTTTTTCTTTATTCATGTATAGTGTTTTGGTTGGGCAGTCTTGAACCAGAGGGGCGCTATGTGACATTCACTGGTAAGGGGAAAATGTCCCAATGTATTTAGAAAGCAAAAGATCTACTACCCTTTCTTTCTCTGACAAATGAGGAACACACGCGATGTTTGAACTTAGAAATGCCTCACATTTCTGAAATATCTTTTGGGCTTACCCCAAGACCAGCACCAGATTTTCAGATATTACTTCCCCAAGCAAGCATTCATTTTTGCGACATAAAAGAACCCAAATTCACCTGATAGATGGTCTGAAGTGGGAGGAGCCTATCTTGAATCATTACAAAATTCTTATAAGAACTACAGAAACATTTTTAAATAAAATTTTATGTCATACACAAGGCCCAATAAACCAAAAAAAGAAAAAAACCCAGTAGAAATTAGCATCACTCACCACCGCCTACATCCAAGACCCCAGCACATCCTGGGTGCACAGAATCCACTCCTCCCCCCACCCAAGCCCTGACCCTTAGCAGACACCTGTTAGCCTCTGGGGTAGGAGCTCTGCGTGGAGACAAACCACAGCCACACGAGGTTCTAGACTACAGGATGACTTTGTTGACCCCCACGCCTAGCCAAGCCGAGGGGTCCAGGAACCTTGTGCACTCAACTCTGGCAATCTCTGGAGGAAATGTTGCTTCGCTTTTCCACTCGAGCTCAGCAAGACCCCATCACAACTCCCACCCCCACCCCCAAAGACAGGCTGGGGATGAACCGATCGGGAAGCCGGGTCGCGCCAAGAGCGACTCCCCAGGCTCCTGGGAATTGCGGGTCGCGTGTGGCCGGAGCTCACGGATCGCCGGGGTGCGATGGGCTCCCGGAGCTCAGGGCGCGGGGCGGGGCGGGGCGGCTCTTACCGGAGCAGCGGGCGGCCTCGCAGCGGGTCGTGATCCGTCCATAGGGCGCGGCGGGGCTGCGCGCTCTCGGGGCTGCGGGTTCTGGCTCGTGGTGGACCTGGAAGTGGGTCGGAACCGCGCGGCTGGCTGCCTGCCTGCCGTCTCCCGGAGCAGGCCCGCGGCTCCGGGTTGGAGGCGTGAACCCCGGCGGAGGGATCGGCGCCCGGTCTCCTCGCGGGCTCCCCCGCCGGGCTCCCCACCGGCTTGGGCTCCTGCTCCGGCCAGCGGCGTGGGGTCGGATCCGGAGCGGCGCCGGGCGGGAGCCGAGGCCGCTGCGGACCCCGCCATCCCGCAGCCGGAGACTGGAGCCCACCTCTGCAGAGACAAAGGTTAGAAAAAAGAGGGGGTGAGGCTCGAGGAAAGCAGAATGCGGGGGCAAATTCGCCTGGGAAATCAGGAAAAAGGCCGTGAAGGCGAGCGGCGCCTGCACATGACCAGCCGCAGCCAATGACGACCGCAAATAGGTCATAAAAAGGTCTATTACCAAGTTGTAAATTTTCTTCAAACAAAAAGGAATTTACTGCAATTCCTTGCGGATTTTGCACATACAGCTCGCAAGCGCCATGTTTTCATCCTCAATCTCTCTCTCTCTCTCTCTCTCTCTCTCTCTCCTCTGCTTTCCTCTCTCTCTCTCTCTTTTCTAATTCCATACTCCCATCTCTCTTCTCCTTTCCTTTATTCTTGACTTCTGATCTCTCCCTCTTTTTCTAGGAATTACTTGGGATTTTGTTTTGTTTGGCTCAAAACCTCTGTGCCATTGGCCGCCATGTGGGAGGAAAATGAGTGCAGGCGGTGCCCAGGCTCGGGGATGTCACCCTCAGGGCGCCTCCCCCCTCCAGCTCACGTCTCCCCGGGCGTTGGTACTGGACTTCTTTCCTCCCCTCCCTCACAAAACTGCTTGTCCAGAAGGGCAGCTAAGCACTTTTTGTTTTTACCCTCTCATTCCCCCCGCAAGCCAACCCCAATGGTCTTGCCCAGAAAAACCTGGGCTCTGCCGCACAACGAAGTGTATTTTCCTTTTCGCACTGGGATCCTTCACAAATTGGGGCCCCTCCCATTTCTTGGCGATTTCTGAGATAGGAAATCCACCACGCAGCCCAAAGGCCTGGAATGGTTTTAAATGCTTGTCTATCTCTCCAAAATATTTCGAACACCGCGGCTTGATCTTAGCCTTTGTCACTACAAAAACTTCCTCTTGGACAGTTGAAGTTAGAGGTGAAGTAATCTTTTTGGATGCTCTTTCAAGTCCCTGGATTTTATGAAATTTAATTCTAGTTCTCCGTCCTCTTGCCACCTCCTCCCCCATGTTTGTCCTTTGAGAAGTGTGTTCAGTGCAGTTCTGAAAAGGAGAGGGACTCCATTTGTTCATGAAGAGTGACTCCCCACAAGCAGCCTAAAAATTATTTTTTCTCCTCAAAGATAGGGATTGCAGCTGGGTGTGGTGGCGCACGCCTTTAATCTCAGCACTCAGGAGGCAGAGATCGGAGGATCATTTTGAGTTCGAGGTCACCCTGAGACTACATAGTGAATTCCAGGTCAGCCTGAGCTAGTGTGAAACCCTACCTCGAAAAAAAAAAAAAAGAAAGAAAGAAAGAAAAAAGAAGAAAAGATAGGTATTGCATCTCTTTGCAGTGCCAGTAGCAACCTCTCTGGTGACCACCACCAGAAAGTGTCCTTGGCTGGTCTCCAGCATTCCCCTCTTGAGCATGGCCAGCCAGATTTCACTACCTGCCTGAAAGAGGTCACCAGCACTACCTGGTCCAGTCCTTTCATGGTCCACTCTAGCAAAATGTTTTATGAGTATTTGTATTAGTTACTTTTGTGCAAGTTCACTGCCAGTAAGTAGCAACAGGAATGTGGACTTATTTAAGCAGGAAATGACACAGTATCCTTTGGGGCAAGGCATTTGTATCCCGTGAGAAAGTTCCAATGACCTTGGATAATTTTTATTAAAGGATTTCTGTCACCATCTGTCAGCAAAAGTAATACTATTTTTAGCAAAAGCCAGAGGGCCCTAGTTTTGCTGGAGTCAATGTCCATTATCAAGCCATTAAAATATTTTCTTATCCACCTGTCTACCTCTAGATGTCTAACGAGTCTTCAAATGCCAAAGAAGTGGGGAGCCACACAAGCTTGGATGTGAAGTTATATGCACTAAATAAAGCAGTACTTTTCATTGCACAAGCAATTTGACAAGTTGTTGGTCCTTCCCAAGTCCAGAATATTTTACATTAGTCTATATACAAGGAAATGAGTAAAGCCATTATTCATTTCTAAAATTGAGAACTAATTCCAGTTGCCCTTTTATCCTCTTCTGCCCAAATAAACCAAGAATTGACCACCTTCCTTTTCAGCCTGGGAAAGGAGGAACAGAAAGACACTGTACAAGAAAGTAGCCATATTTACATGGTTTATTATTATTTTTTCTGCAGTGCAGAAGTGAGCAACGTGGTATAGGCCTTACAAATTGGTAACCTTGAAATGACTTTTCTCCAGAAACAATTGACACCTACACCATCTTTTGTGTTTCTGATCCTTGGAGACAGTCTTGGTCACACTGAAGGCTGAGCTTTCAATCAATGTTAACATAAAGGGTCCGGATTTTTCTCTAAACAATCTTTGTATCTTTCTAAGCCAAATGCCCCCGTTCAGAGCATAAAAGCTCCACCTGGGTTTGCAAGTGTTCTCTAAAGGTTTATGCAAATTTCTGCAGCAAAAAATGCCTGTTGCCGCATTGCTTCAGCGTTTACAGATCTGGGCCAATTAGAAAGGCATTTTGTGCACTCGTCACAGCCCAAGTCACCATGATGGGGGTGGGGATGGCTAGCCATTGTAAGAGAGACAGTGGAGTAAGTGGTGTAATGTGTGTGTTGTATAATTCCTCTGGGTCTTAAGAGAAAACTCTGCTCTTTCCCAGATGCAAAGGGAAATACAGATATATATATATATATAATATATATATTATATATATATATATATAATATATATATATATATAATCTACATTTATAACCAGATCATTTCTGTATATGAACAAATTCATAATCTCAAAACACCAGTTATTGCCAACATCTTCTGTACATGAGCTGTGATTTTGCCATGGTTTGGGGGATGAGGTGAGAGGGGCCCAAAAGTATTTCCAGAGCAATATGGAATGCTAAAAAGGTGACATTTTTACCTACTTTGCTTTCCTGATTTCCACACCCACCAATGCAATAGATCCTTCACTTGATAGAATTTTGCCCAAATCCGTAGCTCTACCACTGAGTGGTCTTTGGGCCATGCTCTGGAGTAGAGATAGCAAGTTTTCCAGGACAGTCCCTCAAGTCAGTCAAAGGCAACTGGAGTTGAGCCAACACCAGCCTGAGCAGTTTATTCCTTAACACTGTTCCCCAGTTATGCCCTCAGCCTTAGACATCCTTGCTTTGTTCTGACCAACAGCCGAGTCACATACAGCACACAGCAAAATGTTCCCCAAATCCAGCATGTGCATTTGCAGCTGTCTATCCAAATGTTTAAGCCTCAGCCACCAGAGACTTAAATTGTCTTTCCTGGCTTAGGCTAACAATGTCCCAGCCATAGCCTCTTCCCTGGGTGGAAAGCCAGGTGGTGCTTTGCATCTGACCCAGCCCATACCAACCTTTCTCCAGTCTGCAATACAGCAGGCAAGTAGCTTACAACCAACTGGGAGTGAAACTGGCCAGACTAAGGAGTCTTTTCCTCTTTTCTTACCTGTGCAATACAAACCACTGTGGAAATACACACGTGCCTCTTTACAAGGAGATGTAACTAGAAAAAGCAGAACATTCAGTGTCTACCCTGCGGTGTTTTCATTTTGGGGGAAATGTCACTTTTCTTCGTAGTTCTCATTTGCCTCCCCCGACCATGGCAGCTGCAGGAGCAGCTCCAAATGAGAAATGGATATCTTGTTAATAATAGATGCCAAACCCTAGCCTCAGCGCAGAATCAGTGGAATTAAGTAGCGATGTAGCATACCGTCTCTGGGTGATCTGCACTAGGCCTACAACTGAGTCTTCTGTGAAGTTCAAAGCTTTCACAGTATCTTACCAGGATTACTTAGAGTGAGACAAAGCATGGGTAGCATAGCCAGCCCTTTCTGTAATGAGGCCCAACCCTTGCATATTTTAAAAATTAAACTTAAAATGCATAATATCCCCATCCAGTTTTCAAGTAGAAGGCTGAGCAAGTCACTGTCTTCCCATGTGCGTGTGCCCACGTTGGCTATTGTTGTGACTTAAGAAAGGAGACATTTGCGGTGGCGCTCAAAAGACATCAGCTCTTGAAAGGGGTTCACTTCTTTATTAAGGAGCTAGCTATGTCCTGGTGTGCTTATTTACACTCAGGGCTTATTTCAAATAGGCGAGGCCATAGCTTTCCTAAAGAACAGCAGAGGACAGACGTACCAAGGGACATCTGAGATGCACACAGTAAGCTGGCTTAAAAGGAACATGCGAACAGTGCAAAGAGAATACAAATAAATATGGCACTACTTGAAAAAGCAAAATCACAGTGGCAGCGGGCTCTAAAGACCTAGCGATTACGATTACAATCGAGGTTCAAAACGAAAGCAAGGCAACTTGCCAAAATGAAAAGTCAGTGAAAAAATTGTAATGGGGTTTTCAAGTATTAATTCTCTAGATTACTTAGTTACCATAATTTTCATGGACTATAGACACATGATTAAATGTCAATTTTGACATTATCCTGAAACTCTTACCACTGGGGCAACATTTTCCCAAAGTTTAAGGAAGCCTCAGAGCCTAGCCTCCACATTATACTCTTCACAAACTTGTGCTTTCCGAGTATTTGGCCCAGACTTTCCCCTGACATACAACATTTATAAAATGCTCAAAGAAGCCTTTTTTTTTAGGAGTAAAACAAAGGCACTCAAAACATCATTACAAAAGAAAAAAAACATAAATAATAGTTTAATCAAATAATAAAGTAAATATTCTGCAAGCATATTTAAAAAATTAATATTCTTTTTAATTTACTCACATAAAGATTTAAATGTCCAAGTGCACTTATTTGATTAATAAAGCATTTTATATTCAATTATTTAGAGCTAATCATTAGGAAGTTTACGTTGTTGAGGCAAATCAACAGCTCAGACATTAAAAACTACCATTATAAAAATATAGCTACAAGGTCAGTATCAAATTACCCTTTTATAGGACAGCCCAAGGACTGCTTCTATGCGATACTAGAAACTTTTAAACACCCAAATCCCTCTCAAAGCGCAGAAACCTCAAGAGCAGTGGCATTAAGGTAGCTTGAAACACAGGTAAGGTCCTTTCCAAAAAAAGAAAAAGATTGTGTCCACCAGCATATGCTGAAGATTAGTTTTAATAGTCTGCGGTAACATTTAAAGGTAGAAGTTAATTTGCTGGGCCTTCAGCCGCGTCTTCCTCCATCTCTTGGACTTCTTTCTTGGTTTCCCCGTCCTTTGCCTCCTGCCGGGAAACGGGAAATTTGTCCTTGTTGTTCTCTTTTTTCCATTTCATTCTCCTGTTCTGGAACCAGATTTTTACCTGTCTCTCCGTGAGTGCCAGGGCATGGGAAACCTCGATTCTCCTCTTCCTGGTCAGATAAGGGTTAAAAAGGAATTCTTTTTCCAGCTCTAGAGTTTGGAAGCGACTATAGGTTTGTCTTCCTCTTCGTCTACCAGGAGCTGCTGATGAAAACAAACAAAAAAGAGGGAGGGATATGAGGGTTTGAAAAAAATGTGATTGTTGTCTCTGCATGTTGCTGTCGGTTTCTGGACCGGGTTTACAGGGTGAACTATGGGTGCTCTTTAGACCTGGCATATATGCAGAGTATGCAGGCAACAGAAGCAGAAACATGGTCTTCACAATTACTTTGTCCCCCATCATCTTTACGTGGATTGTACTTTTTTTTTTTTAATCTGAATTAGTCTGTAAGAGCCACCGTGGCTATACGAAAAAGAAAAGGAGGGGGAGAGTATAGGGGAGTTTTAAAGCTAGAACGTGAGATGAAAGTAGATCGCTCCCTCTTAAAAAAAAAGAAAAGAAAAGAAAAAAAAAAAAGCAAAAGAAAAAGGCATCCCAACCTTGTGGTCTCATCCAGGGGAACATTTGCGAAGGAGACGAGCTCTGATTTAAGTGGTCTGGGTCCTCGCCAATATTACCACTGGACGATTTACAGTCAGGATATTGTACCAGCTCGGCCTCTTGCTGGGTCGTAAAAATCGGCTGTCTGTGTAAGTTATCGTATCCGTAAAACTTCGCGGGCTCCCCGTGACAGGCAATCCCGCCGCAGGGGGGAGGCGGAGGATGCGGCGGCGGCGGCGGCGGAGGTGGGACGGCCTGGTAAGCAGCTGCCGGGCTGCCTCCGCCGGGATGGAAGTAGTCCTGACCGGGGCCGGGACCGTGGCCTGGGCCCGGACCACCCCCACCGCCCGCACCGCCGCACCCAGGCGACGAGTGCGGGTGCGCGTGCGCCTGCGGGTGCGCGTGCGGGAAGCCGGCGGCGCTGTTGCCATAGAGCTGCCGGGCGGCGGCCGCTGCGGCGGCGGCGGCGGCGGCGGCAGCGGCAGCGTGGCGACCGCTGACCTCGGGCGCGAAATGACAGTCGTAGTAAGTGGGATTGATGGCCTCGCCCGCCGCCGCCGCCGCTGCCGCCGCCGCGGCCACCGCCTTGTACTTGGAATACAGCGGGTTCACGAAGTACGAACTCATCGGGGCGGCCGCGGCAGCAGCCCAGGCAGCGCGCCACCGCTCGGCCGCACTGCCGCGGGGGCCTCTGGGGCGGCCGCTCGTGCCGCGCGCTGGGGCCGCCGGGCTGCGTCGCCGCGGACGCCCGTCCGTCCGTCCGTCAGCCAGCCAGTCACGCACGCGTCGCCTCAGGCCGGGCCGCCCGGGCGCTCGGCACCCCGGACTCTCATGGCCGCCGCCGCCGCCGCCGCCGCCGCCGTGTGGGCCTGGCGCCGCCTCTCTCCCGCGGGGGTCGCCGGGGCCTCGCCCTCCCGGCCTGTCCCGGCTCGCGCCGGCTCGGCCCGCGATACCAAGAATAATCGCCGACGCCCCGGGGTGACCTGCCCCGCTGCCTCCCCGTTTCCTCCTCTCGGGCACCACGCGGCCCTAATGCACCGGGACAAGAAAAGAAAAAAAAGAAAAAAAAAATGGGGGGGGGGGACAAAATTTTTTTTTAAAAAAAGTGCGCCCGGCCCACGGGGATACTCTTAGACTGGAGTTTATTTAAAAAGAAAAAAGAAAAAGAGCAGCCCGCGCGCGGGAGGGAGGGAGACGAGAAACTAAAAGCCACCACCCCGTGCCCCGTGGCCACCTCTCACCCCAGCCCCCCCGCGGACCCCTCCCACCGCTGTCGTCGTCGCGGTCGCTGTCGCCGCCGCCGCCGAGGCTGCTGCCCCGGTGCGCGCCGGCGACGCATTTTCGCACCCCGCCACTGCGAGGACACCGAGGGAGATGGGGGACGAGATAACCGCGCGGAGGGATCCACGCGGCGGAGACGCGGCCCCGGCGGCCGACCGGACGCCTCACGCCCACCCGCCCGCGGATGCCTCCGCCGGCCTTAAAGGGAGCCCCCCCCCCCCATAAAGCCGCACTGCCAAGGGCTCTCCATGTCCCGGGGAATGGGAGCCTTGGCCCCGCGGAGAGGAGGAGGAGGAAAAGGAGAAGGAGGGGGGTACGGCAGAACCTTAGACTTGGGGGGAGCAGGGAGGTCACTTCCAGGAGGCTGTGGGGCGATGACTCCGCTCCTGGAATTACCCAGGAGAGATTGGCCGTGTCTTTTTTTTTTTTTTTTTTTTTCCCTAAACCGGGACCCACCAGAGCATTTGGACGGACTTGAGACCAGACTTAACATTTGTTCAGGTCTGTCAAAATGGTTTTATGAAAGGCCACCAAGTCTGGTCTTTCCCACCCCCCACCTCCAAAAAAAAACCTAGCTGTTATCAAAGTGAATCAAAAAGTCCTGTTTTTCCAGCAGAGCGGGTCTTGTGGAAATGAGATGTACATTTACCCTTGACGCACTGCATGCCTGGCTGAGGCTCCCAAGTTAATTGATATTTAATGGAAATCATGCCCATGAATATAGTTTCCATCATTTCACCCTTGATAGACGTCAGTATTAAGAGCTAGGCGGGGGAGGCTCTAGAATGTGGGACGGGGACATTAGCATTGCTGAGGGAGTGCGTGCAAGGCGACACAATGTTCCTGGGTGGGAAGGAGCGCACACACTGGGGAGGTGGCCCCCTCCCCGGCCCGCCGCCAGCCGGACGCGGGGCTCCCCGGTGCGCACCGGGCGGGCCGTGGCCCCGGGTGCAGCGCGGGGGGCAGGCACTCCACTCGGATCGCGCCGGTTCCGGGCAGCTGGGGCCGGACCCCGTCCTCTGCTAACGATTTCATTTCATTCGCCAAGCCGGTGAAATAACTGCTGAGAAGGGGTGCAGGCCTCGGCTTCAAGTTGTAGCTAATTTTCCCCGAAAGGAAAGAAAGACAAGACTCGGCCTAATTGGTGAGCGAGGAGGAAGACGAGCAGCCGGGAGTCATCTGGGAAGGTCGCGCGCGGGCGAAGCCGCAAAGGTTTCGGAGCTCCACAAGCACCAAGCACACTTCCATCTTTTCCTTTTTTACCCTTGGAATGTTCAATAAATAATGTGCGACCTCTCTATCTCTTTTCCCTTCTCCCCTACTCTTTCTAACCCACGGATTCTTGAGGTGCTGAACCCGGTTTGGTTGCCTTCGGGGTAATCCAATGTCGCGAGTGCGCCAGGCCCACTTTTTTTTTTTTTTTTTGAGAACAGTTCTCAAAGACACGCCCAAGCCCTCCGAGGACGCTCTGGCTTTAGCTAAAACACACCACTCCATAAACAAAACAAAACCCTCACATTGGCCTCAAAGTTGTAGTAGGCCAGTGATTTCAACGACCCTGCATCTCGTGTGGCTTGGTCCAGTTTATGTGAGCAGGGATCCTGAGGCCGGTCCGGATGGACTGAATCTCGTTTTCATAATATAAGTGAGGTCGACATGGAAAGTTATACTCAATAGTAATGTCTGACTCAATGATTTCTACAGGGAATGGCTGGAAATGGTGAAGCTAAAGGAATTGTCCATGAATTTAGAGATAATAAGGGCATGCGTTATTCAAATTTCTATTAGTAGAGAGTGCAAGTTATTGGGGTTGTCAAGGGCAAGGCTATTTTATTTATTATTTGAGTTTTCTTTTTTTCCTGACAGTTACTATCAAGTAGCTACCTTCAAATTCAAACGAGAACAACTGATTCTGACAAGGATTTGTGATTCCAACTTGTGAATAACCAGTCAAAATGTTGTTATTTCCAATAAGCCTTGTAGTTAACTTTGTAAGCATACCTTTTATATTTCAGTAGTTTTGTGTTTACCGGGGCTGACATGGTTGAGCCTTCCATGAACGAATGGGCTCTCTACTGGATTGGGGGAAGGAAAAGAAGGGAAGAGCCTATGTCTTAGTAATAAAGGCACTTTTTAGAACTATATTTAGGGTGGTGGACAAGAACACTTACAATTTTCATTTCTACACATTCGGGCCTAATTTAGAAAACCCTACATACAGCACATTTCCTCTTGTGACCAAACATGTTCTCTCAAAATATATTTAAGCATTCTGTTTGATAACTGAATAGAAAAAAAGCGATTAACTTCATAAACAAAGATCTGTGCCTTTGCACGTTTCTGTTTTGATAGACTGCATTAATTTACTATGACGCTTTACAGTTTCAGCTGTACCCTTAGTTCGGATATTCTGAAATCCTGACTGAGCCAAAATTTTATGTCTAACAAACGCGGCTGGAGACTTTAATAGTTCACATTGTTTATTTTTGGTTAAATTTATCCTAATTTGAGATTAAAAATAAAATTGTAAATATTTTTAATCAAAACCTTCCTCCACCGCAACTCAAGCTTTATGAGATCAGAAAGTGGAGCGACAGCGCTCTCTAGTGGTCAAATGCCAACGCGAGCCGACAGACTTCAACTTCCCTTTTATTCGCCTCCGACCAATTCTAATCTTATTCTTTAGTCTGGCTTGGGTTTGGATGGCTGACACTAATGATACTTCATCTGTAATTGTCAACAAGTCAAGTGCAGCAAGCCGGGGCTCCCGAATGTCGAGGACGTTCTCATTTGTGCTCCCAAACAGCTTCCAGTAGTATCTTTGCCAAAGCTGCCAGCCCCATCCTGCAACGTGGGGACACTGCAGGTCCCCATCCTGTAATAACCAAGCTGTGCCTCCTAAGCAGTTATAAGACAGGCTAGGGTGAACAAAAATCACAACTTTTAAAATATGCTGTGGTGAGGCTTTTTAAAGGGAGCCAAGCACTCTGACAATTAAGAAATTATTGAACTAAAACCAATACTTTTCTTTTAAAGCTGTTACTTTTTAGCATTAAGTCACGTATATTTTGCTAATTTAACTTCCTAATTTTAATGTTTTTGGTCTATTGAGGTGGGCAATTTGGGGAAAGATTAAATTCAAATTAAAAGCTTTTTTTTTTTTTTGCTAGGTTTTTGAATGCCCATCTGGAAAGTCCCTGCTAGTTGTTTGAATGTCTCTGAACAATAAATGACACTTAATGTTTTTAAATCATAAGTTACAAACTGACTAAGCAGTACCCTTGAAATTTTCTAAAATGCAAGAACTACTAACTTAGCTTCAGTGTTTCCTGCTAGGTTTAATCAGTGTTATTCTTGTTCTCAGAAATGGTTTCTGCCAATTCATGTTTAATAACTGTATAACGAGTGAACAAATTTCAATTTTTTTCTGGGAAATTTGAACTGGAAGTCCTGTGAAAAGGCATGGAACTTCCTCTTTTCCCAACAGACACATTTCTGGGAGACTCTTGTTTGTATAAAAGACCCAAGATCACTAATCTCCCTATTCTAAGTAAGTAATGGGTTGTCATCTTTATTGTCTGATTTCTTTGAAGAACCAGCTAGACCATTGCCATAGTCACAATATTACAGAGCCACTGGCCATGGGCTACTCCTTCCTAATGCTCAACTCATTAAAAAAAAAAAAAAATCAGAAATACATCACCTCTCCTTTTTCTTTCTTAGGGGATCACACCTCATGGGGCTTCCAGCCCCTGCCTTCTTGATCCATCGCAGTCTTGTTTATATTTTATTGTCCAGATTTTAAGGCCCAGTTCTGTCTGCATTTTTCCTTTCCTCCCACAAACATCAAAATGAGATGGTTTCAAAGCGAAGCGCCTGGCCTGTTGTAAACTCATTACCTCCAGACGTCTCGCCGGCTAGATGGCTTTATGACACCTTGGCTCTTCCTGTTTTCAAAGAGTTCTAGGTATCAGGCTGGCTTTAGGGGTGGGGGCCACAGCACCTTCTGCCGGATCTGGGCCTTGGCTTTCCTTCCCAGCCCCCCTCTGCCTTTTCTTCCAGTTCCCCTCTTTCATCAGGATCCCCAAGATCTCTGCCACAGTTCCCTCCGCCTTCCGCCCAGCCTGCCAGCCCACCACCTCCACTGTGTTCAGCCTGAACCCTCACTTACAATGACCTTCATTTTAGCCTCTCAGTGCAGCCTCAGAGGGCCCTGCTGGGGGCTAGGCATATACTGGAGAAGGGCGGGGGGGGGGGGCAGGATGAGGGTGACTGGGAGGAATGCCTTGACCATTTGGATCTGATAAGGTCACTTTGGGGCTCTGGTGGGGAGGGGATGAAGCTCTGAGCCTAACAGGCTGGAACCTCCTGGAGCCCACCGGGTGGTGGGGGGGCTACTCCAGAGTGCAGAGTTGGTCTTTTCTTGTTTGGAGGTGGGGGTGGCTGGCTAGGTCGCCAAGATCAGAGGTAGGCCAGCATTGTAACACACCAAAGTCTTGGCTTTGCCTGATTGTTGGTGCCCCTGGTCCTAGGGCATGGAGTCAGTGGTGCAGGATGGGGAAGGCGTCAAACGCCCCCAAGTACTCAGCTCTAGGCCAAGTGTGCATATACAAAAAACAGCCAAGGTACATTGGGTGATAGAGCCGCCAACGTTTAGCAATGTCTCCCTCCCAGGGATAGGGATAGTCTGGTGAGTAGGATATTTTGCAGAAAGAGAACAGTCACACAACATCCAGGGCCAGCGTCTGGGCTCCATTTCATCAGGTCAGCATTTATTGGTAGGAAGCGGTAACATTTACAACTGATCCTCAGGTAGAAATCTGAAAGGCTACCACCTGAGGCTGCCCACTAGAGTCCAGCCCTGCGGGTGGGGACAGCAGCTCTTCTAGGGCACAGAGAACTAACCCCCAACCCATCCTAGGCCCTGGGCTCCTCTCTAGGCCTCACTCAAAATGGGCCCCCGAAGTCTCCCTGAGGAAAAAGGGCTTTCTGACCGGACCCATGTGCTGCTGGGATGGGCATTGACTGTGAGAGAAGAACGGGTGTCCACTGTTTCATTCTACCTTCGAATTTTCGGAATTGGATTGGAGTGGTTGAACCTGTTTGGGAGGTGCTGGAGAAAGGGAGACTAAACTACAATATTTTGCAGAAACATGGGGAGGGGAGCATTTACATAGGAGAGGGCTCATCAAGCCAGCGTGCACTCACAAAATGTAGCATTTCCTAGGAACCAGATTGGGAGAGGGAGTGGAATAGGGCGAAAGTCCAAAGCCACTTGGTTTCTCGAACACATAAGCGAGCAAATACAGAGTCCCCCAAATAACTCACAGAGACCAACCACACAGTCACTTCTACCTAAAGAGGATGAAAAAGTCCGAGTTGCTGGAGAGTTTGTGATAATCAAACACCCACAAAGAAAACAAAACAAAACAAAACAAAACCCCCTGCTGCCCTTGAGCTCTGCCTGCCGCCGCCGGTGCCTCCCGCCGGTCAGTCTCCTTTGGAGCATTTCTCCTTGCTCATCTTTTTCATTTTCATCCTGCGGTTCTGGAACCAGATTTTGACCTGTCTCTCTGTGAGGTTCAGAATCCTTGCCACTTCGTAGCGCCGGTCCCGGGTGAGGTACATGTTGAAGAGGAATTCCTTCTCCAGTTCCAGCGTCTGATATTTGGTGTAGGGACAGCGCTTTTTCCGGGTGGAGCGAGCGTGGATCCAGTTCGCTGCGGGGTTGTCTAGGAAGAGGGGAGCGAGGGGCGGAGGGGAGGCAGGGAGAGACGACAGGGTGGGGAAGAGAGGTCGTTAAATTAATTTCACCAAGGATGGTCGCTTTTCACAACTTGGGGTGAAGGGGAATTATCATTAAAAAAAAAAAAAAAAAGGCCTTAATGCCTTGTGCTCTGTTTACCGTACAAACCGAGCGCCCAAGGTAGGTGGTTATGGGAAGCTTTTTTATGGATGCGTGTTGCTCGCCTAGGCTTGGGTAGGCGTCTAGACGTTTTTATAGGTTAGTAAAACTATCAGTTTTGCACATTCGAGCCTTACAGGTTTCAGCAATAAATCAGGGGGCAATTTCTTTTGCACTTACTTGGGTCAAGTTGCTGCGGCGGCGGCGGCGGCTGCTGCCTCTCCTCCTCCTTCAGCGGGCAGCCGGGGCTTGGATGCTCGCTGCCTGCCGAGGGCTCCGACGAGCCTCCCGCCCCGGCCCCGGCCCCGATCCCCACCACCCCGGGCCCTCTTCCCCCCGCCGCCACCGTCGCCGCCTTGTCCCGCAGGAACGGGTTGCACGGGAACTCGGGGCCGCCGCTCCCCTGGGACTCCTGGGCCGCAGCGCACTCAGTCCGTTTGGAAGAAGAGGACGACGACGAGGAGGAGGAGGAGGACGACGAGGAGGAGGAGGACGAGGACGTGGAGGAGGAGGTGGTGGAGACGGCGGCGGGAGCCGGGACCGCTCCGGTTTCAGGCTTAATCCCGTAGTGGCGCCCGTTGGCTGGTCCTCCGGGGCCGGGGTTGGGACCGGGTCCCGGGCCGCCGCCTCCACCTCCACCCGCGCCCCCGGGGAAGCCGGGCAGCGGCTCCATCCAGGAGCGCACGTAGCGGCCGGGCTCCGGGGCGGCGGCGGCGGCGGCCAGGGGCGGCGGGGGCACGTACGGGTGGTACAGGCCGCTCATGGCCGCCGGGGGCTGGGCGGGCACTGCGGACCACGAGGCGGAGAACACGGCCGATTTGGGGGCAAAACTACACGAGGCGAACTCGGCGGCGGCGGCGGCGGCGGCGGCGGCGGTGGCCGGGCTGTCGGCCACACCTGCAGGCCGGCCCTGCGCTCCGGGCCCCGGTGGCCCGAAGCGGGCGGCGAACACGTCGTCGCCCTCATGGCCTATGAGCGAGTCCACGTAGTAGTTGCTGAGGGTGCCACTGGACGACATCCGGAGGCGCCGGCACGCTCCCACCCAAGGTTACTCTGCCCACCGCCGAGCCGCTCCCCGCCGGCGCCCGAGCCGCCGACTAGTTCGCAGGCTGCAGCCTCCACCATTGGTCGCGCGGCCCACGTGATCATATTTACCAATACCGGGAGTAAATCAGTCCGCTAAACTGGGGGCTGCTGTGATTAAGAAAGAGAAAAAAAAATTTTTTTTTTTTTTTTGGGCAGCATCAACATGAACGTTTGCAATTAGAGCCCACGGGGTCCCGGGTCCATCTATTGCCACCTTTCCTCTTGGTCCCCGGACGCTCGGCCCGGTCCAGTCCGGCCGGCTGAGGCTGCAAAAGCCACGGGCCTAAAGTGCAGCCGGAGGAGGCGCTGGGGACTATTTGTTCGTCTCTTCTTGCGGCTCCGGGTCCTGCAGTCTCGGACCTCGGCGTTGGATTCCCCAGGCTGCTGGGCTTGGAGCCGGGGCGTCCCAGGCAGGCGCACCTAGAGCGGTGCTCCAACGCCCCGAGGCGCGCGCGGGGAGCCCGAGCTGCGCCCCCAGGCAGGCGGGCCTTTAAGGGCGGGCCCCCCTGGCGCCCAAGGGGAGTTGTTCTCCCCTGGCCTCTTTTCCACCTAAACACACCCCTCCCCACACATACCCACACACACGCTCTCTCACAGCTTGTCGTGTTGTTTAAAACAGGTGGAAGACCTCTGTAATGATATTATGCCTTTCAATAAAAATTTTATGAGGTGTATTTGATTATAGATTAATGTGTCCCTAATAAAACGGACGGATGGAGCGGCTCTAAGGGGCCCCCCTCCTTCTTCCACACTCACACACGCCCGCGCAGCCACACACACACACCCTCGACGTGAGGCTGGGCACACGCCACGGCCCGAGAGGTGAGCTGGGGCAGCCCAGCTCCAAGGCCGGCTTCTGCGGGGCGCACAGCCTCGCCGGGTGGGGGGAGCGGCTGCCCACGGGAGGGCCAACGGGCATTGAGGTCTGGAGTCCGTTCGGGGCGGACAGTGACGGCAAGGGTGCCTTGTCTTCTTCCTTGCTGCTGGAAAGACCCTGGAAGAGAACATGCCACAGAGGGGGGAGACCCCTCTGCTAGTGCGCGCCCACCCGCTGCCACCCTGCCTCAGCGAGGCCTTCCCCAGCGAGGCTGATGCACGCCTTTTCGCCCCAGAGGCCTCCAAGTGGATTCCCAAGATGTCTGAAAACCCAGGCAAATGGACAGGTCCTTGAGCCACTCCCTTCCCAATTTCCCCCCCTCTTGCCTCCAGAGGTAAGGCTGGGCAGCCTTGAATCTGAGAGAAATGCCCATTGTCACTCCCAAATCCATGGTACAAAGCCTCGCAATCTCGGCTGGAGGCCGAGACAAAAGCCGTGCACAGGCGGCGGCGGCTGGGAGGGCATATTCCTCGCTCCACAAGTTACCCGGCGCACCCTGGGAGGGCTCCCAGCCCACCTCCAGTCCCGGAAAGAAAGAGGGTAAATGGCTACTTATGACCTGATTGATTGCCTTTGCCAATGGCTTTCTGATTTTGTTGGAGAGGGACTGCCCTTTCCTGTAGCACAGGTTTCCCCCTTATCAACAACTAATGGCGTCCCCCACTAAACTGGCAGAAATGCTGAGATTAAAATTACCCTATTTGTTTTGCCCAGCTAAGGTGAGTATGTATGGTGCAAATCTATTGCAGCATGCTCACTCTAATATTGACTCAGATCCCCATCTCGCTCGCTCGCTCTCTCTCCTGGCCCCAGGAAATGTGCTCCTAAAGGAGTTGGAGCTTTGGAAGGTTTCTGGTTTGGGGAGAAAGTTTAAAGCAATAAATACTGAGTGTTCCAAAGACTCTCTGGATGAGGACTCAAACCTCGGATACTCTAAATGGGTTGTTTTAGGGAAGGCGCTGGGGGTGGTGGTGGATACAGGACCTACTTTCAAAAAGTCCTTCAAGTTCTTGGGGAGCTTTGAAAGCACAGGAGGACCTGGGGCAACGAATCTCAGCAGCTCTTCTTCTCCCCCTCCCCGAGAGCCTCTCCCCCTTTTACCCTGGCAGGATTGGACAAATCTGGGCTCTATGGTGAAGATTCTGCAGAAGCTGGTGAGAATCTTCCAAACTAAGGTTGTAAATGGATCCTTGGACTTCATGGGCAGTCATGTTCATTGCAAATTCTCTTTCAGTCACTTCTTCTTGTCTCTCAGATATAGTGGCTCCAACCATCATTTTGTAATTAGATAGTGAGAGATTTGATTGAGGAGAATATTTTCACTTCTTCCTTTAAAATTTTCACGTGGGTCACTAAAAGGTAACGACTGAGCATAAAATTCGCCCACAAGGAAACCAAGGTAAAGCAGGATGGGAAGACTCACCCACCTTGGCTTCGCTGGGCCTCTGGAGCTTGGGATGGGGTGGGGAGAAGCAAAAGGGGGGGGGACACAAATGGATCCGATGCCAAGCTAGGCTGCTGCAGGTCTTGATTCCTGTAATGGAGGCCAGGCAGATTCCAGGTGGGCAAGACTAGTTTCAACCTAGCCCCTGATGATGGTTCCCCAGCGAGAAATCATAAAGATCTCACTGAAAGCATTAAAAGTAACGTAACCAAAAACCAAAGACTTAAAAACAAAACACAAACATGGGAGCTAAGAGGAAAAAGTGGCTTGGAGCCTAGGCTTGCGCTTACCAGGCTCAGTCTACAGGGAAGCTCACACCCATTAAGAACGTAGTTATATTATCAGGATTGGGCTTACGTTAGGAAAGCACAGCCCTGTATTTCCCAGTTTTGAATGAAGAATAAGCTCCCAGGCAACACTGCCACTCTTCTACCACCATCACTGCCAAGCTACAGCAGTTTAGGCCCTGACCAGCTTCCTCTCTCCCATCTCCTTTCTTTTGCCCCTAACAATCCCCCCAGCCCCGACTGCCCCAAACAGGCAGTTTAGCCAGAAGAGACTTTCCCCAAAGACCTTCACAGCCACCATAGCATATTGCCATTTCAGAAAGCAGAAGAGCAAACTCATTTCCGGAGTTTATTGCGTTATACATGCGACCAGAACATGCACAGAGAGAACAGGTTGCTGTTGTACTACCAAACCACAGATGCACCACAAGGGAAAAGGCTACAAGGCATAAGTCATCAACACTCCATCTCACCAAGGACAACTGCTAAGTTCATTTGTGAAAAGATACATTGTAATGTGCTTTTGAAAGGTCCCCCTCCCCCCAGAGCTTGTGGGTTTTCTTATTCTGCTTTTTAAATATATATGTAATTTTAAAAGTACTGAATGTATTCAAAATGCCATGAGTTTATGGTCTAACCACACACAGAGAACTTTTTTTTCTTTTGTGTTAGGAAAAACATGAAAAGGTCACATTGCTGGTTGGATGGATGGATGGTTAGATGGATGTTCTACAGTTCCAATAAGTTAAGACCCAAATGAAAATGCGCAGTAATAGTTACCCTGCATTACGATGGAAAAATAAATTACACGTGCTAAGTTTTTTTTTAATATATATATATATATACTCGTAGGGATTACAGATCACTTGCAGCACGAACAGAATGACCCCAAAGTCACATTCTAGCAGGAAAACAGAACAAAACAAAACAAAACAAAAAAACCAAACAAACAAAGAGCAATGAAGGTTTTGCTTCCGCCTTCCCAGTCCTCCAGCACTCCGGCCTGGACCGCGGTGGCCTCTCTCGGATCCTGGCCTCCCACGGGCCTTGGACCTAAGAAAAGGTGAGGTTGGCGGTCAGTTCTCGGATCCGGTTCTCTCGGCTCATCTTCTTGAGTTTCATTCGGCGGTTTTGAAACCATATCTTGACCTGCCTGTCGGTGAGGTTAACGCTCTTACTGATCTCTAGGCGGCGCTCGCGGGTGAGGTACATATTGAACAAGAACTCTTTTTCTAATTCCAGGGTTTGGTGCTTAGTGTAAGGGCACCTCTTCTTTCTGCCACTCTTTGCAGTGAGCCAATTGCTGGTTGGAGTATCAGACTTGATTTCCTCTAACAAAATTAAAGGGAGAAGAAAATAATCAAGAAATTTTTTTTCCAGTCTGTTCAAATATACCCTTGGCCATGACCCTGCTGGCTGGCAGGCAGGCCACTTTGGGCAGTGTTAGTATTAAACATTACTCACATAGGTGGGCTCTGATAGGGATTTTAAATTGATCCCAAATTAGAATTAAGTGCTCAAAGTAAAAATGATGAAAGGATACTCCATCTAGGATCTCTGTCTGTCTGTCTGCCTGTCTCTCTCTCTCTCTCTCTCTCTCTCTCTCACACACACACACACACACACACACACACAACTTTCTGGCTTTCACAAAACATTACTTTAATAGTTAACTTTCCAGGATTTCCTCAGTGGTCAGTTCCTAGCAGGGCAGGAGTAAAAGAAGCCACAGCTTGGGCAGCCTAGCAACCACAGTGCTGCCTCCGGGCCCTAAGTCTGCCGCTCCTTGCCCATCTCTCTCAGGCAGGAAGGGAGCCCCGTGGTCAGGTTGAGAGGTGCTTATTCTCTTTCAAGAGATAAATAAGGAGACAATGATACCTTCTCCATCCTGCTTGGATAATGTTGCATTCCTCCCAGAATTCCCGAATTCTCAATGCCTTCTTGCTCCCACACAAAAGCATTCCCCCAGAAATGTAACCTCAACTGTGGCCCACCTCTGGACGCTGGGAAAGAGGCTCAAGGGCCAGGATTCTTTCTCAGAAACCCAGATCCCTGGTTCTGTGCATTGCTCCAACCTTAAGTCTGACCCTGCTAAACTGGGCTGTGCGGGTCCATTCTGCCCACCCCCTCGCCTCTGCCCTCTTTGTAGAGGATTGTAAAGCCTGCGGCACTCTCCCCAGACAAAGCCAAGGTTACCTAGTCCCGCAAAGCCAGGAAGAAGCCCTGTTCCCCTGCCCAAGCACCAACCGGCCCAACCATCTCCTTCCCTTCACAGACCCCAAGCTCGCAGGATGCGGGGTGCAAGCCCTTGAACACAAACACGGTGCATTGAGCCACCTTAAAATGATCACTGGGTGCAAGACAAAACTGAGACTGCAAACCTGAGCTAGAGAAAGGAGGCTCTGGGGTCCTGTTTACAAGCCGCAGGTCTCCTGTTCTCTCTTTTGTTGCATTTCAGGTCTGGCTCAGGAAAAATAAACCCGGCAAGCCGTTTCTCTGCCTGGCGCCATCAGTGGGGGGCAAGGACTGGTCAAAGCAGCGGGAGAGAAGCGGGGACCATCTCAAGGCTGAAATCTCCCCTCTAAAAAACCGGCACAGCAGCACCTGCCAAGTCGGGCGCGGGTCTCGCCTGCCTGGGCTCCGCGCTGGCCACCCTCTCGGCGGGTCTCCAGGACTGCACGCCCCGCTGGGGTGGCAACTCTGCTCATACCGACCTTTGCTTTCCTTCTCCTGCACTTCGGGACTGGACACGGAGACCTCGGCCAGGCAGCTCCTTTCTTCGGGAAGGCCGCCTTTGGCCTCGGGGCTCTCCACTTGGGAGACTTTGGTGGGCTCCTGGCCGCTCGCGGTTTCGTTCATCTTCTTTTCCATCTGCAGCTGGGCAGCCGAGAGCTGCGGCTTGGCCGCGCCACGAGGGTTGAGCTGGAGCATGACAGTGGAGCTGCCTTCGGGGCTGTTATTGTACTCTTGGGTTTTCCCGGTGGCGTAGGTCTGACTCAGTCTAAAATATCCAGGGACAGGAACCTCTGGGTTCTCAACGGGACAGGACTCGGGGACCAGCCTCTGATACGAAGGGACCTCGGCAGAAATGAGTTTGTTGCGTTTATCAGAATACATGCAGCAATTGGACTCTTCTTTAATGGTGGTGGTGAAGGAGCAAGTGGGGACTTGCTGTGTAACAGGTTGCTCTATTCGACAAGATCTGCTCGGGTCTGTCCAACTGTCTACTTGAGGTATATAAGGATGCACATTCATACCCATATTTTGGTGGTTCACTTCTCTTTTGGCCAGAGACGGGAGCAGTCCACAGGTTTGCATTCCATAGGTCCCCATGTCTGCGCTAGGTGGTGGCATGTACATGCTGGCGCTGCTCGAATAAAAACTGTCACTCCTGCAGGCACTGATCAAGGAATCTACTAAAAAAGTATTAGCAGCAGGAGAGCTGTTGGGAAAGGACATTTTGGGGAGGAATTTGAAGAAGAGAGATTGTGTCCTTTGTAGGCTGACATCTCTAGGAAAACATTCCCCGTGTAATTGTGGATGCCTCTGCCGACCACATGACAACCAAGCCAATGAGATTTGAAAATGGCCTTGAGCCGCAGCCTCCTCGCAGGTCACGTGTTCCCGAGCCGGGCTGGCCGGCCGCGTAAGCACGGACAACAGCGACATCTACTACGCGCCCGCGATAGTGCGCGCTGGAGATGACCGGCCCCGAGCTCTGCGCTGCGGGCCAGCCGACTCCCTGGGGCTCGCACGGCTGGCCAGCCCTACTCGGGTCCTCCTCCGCCCGGGCCACCCGGCCCTGCCAGCGGAAGGAAAGACTTGGTCACTGGGGCCTCCGAGAGGACGCACGCACCGAGGGAAGCCAGAGCGCCGAGGCGCCAGCTCCCAGAAGCATTTCCCTGCACACACCCAGGCTGAACGCGTCTAAAAGAACCGGGTCCGGGACAGGGGGGTGGGGACGCGGGCTGGTTAATTTAGTACTGGGCAGCCGGGAAGGTGAGTCGGATACCCTGGTCCTGAGATTAACCCTCCCCCAAGGGTCCAAAGGAAAGATATCCTTCGTGTAAAGATGTACGGGGAAGCATTGGCGAAAGGGCCGTCAGGGCCCAGAGGTCAAGCAGCTGACCAGACCCAGAGCTTCCAGGATGACTCCAGCCCTGATTTCTTCTCTCCTACATCCTCCCGACGGGGCCAGGAGTCCCTTCGCATCCCACAAGCTACCCGAGCCTGGGCTTTCAGGGAAACCACAACCTGACCTTTGAGGGACCGGGAACTGGGAGCTTTCAGCCTGGATTTAATCCTTCTCCAGCACTTCCTTATCCGCAAAAGCGTCCCTTGGGCTCCCAGAGAGAGAACTAACCCTAGATCTCCCTCTCCTTGCACACCCTGATAACACAAGGCAGAGAGAGGGAGGAAGTGGGGAGAAAAAATAATGTTTCAAAGAAATGAGGAAAACTCTAGCCCTCAGACTCCAAAAGTTTTAGAGAACTGGGCCAGGCAAGAGACAGGCAAACGTGTCATTTGGTTCTTCTGTGAAGAAAAATATGTTTTCCTTTTATGGATTTTGTAAAAGCATTGGTTTCTGACAAGTGCAAGGTACAAAAGGTTGTGGAATTTATTAATACATATTAAGAAGAATCAGGGCGATCAATAAAATTCTCATCTACATTCTTGGGCTACTTGGTAATTTTCTTGCTTCTGAAGGTTTTTAAAGAGTTATACCCACTGTTGCCACAAACGGGAAGATATTTTATTAACAAATCAATCGAGACTTTGTAAAGGATAAGATTAATAGTTAAGATTTAGCATAATGGCGTTCGCTTTATGAATTATTGAAAATTATACTATTGATTATTCCCCTTCGCTACTAACCAAGAAGGTCAATTTTTGTTTTAACACAAATCGTCAAATATTAAAAGCTATACTTTTGTCAGAAGTTGAGTTTTATAGATTTGGACAATCCCTAAAATTACTTGACAAGATTTTTCTCCAGCAAGAGAGGAAGGAGATGGGAGAGCCCCGTTTCTCTGTTTCCTCTGGTGAGGAAAGTTCTATAAAAAGGATATAGTCTGGGGTTGTGGTCCAGCTCATTAAACCACAACCACAACCACTACCTCTCCCACCATGGAAACTCAGAGTTTTATGAGAAACGAGAACAACTTCCTCCCTCCTTCTCTAGTTGCAGGCGGTGAGCCCTCCTGCGGAAGCCCGGGCCTCAGGACAGCAGCAGGGAGCTTTAACCTTGATTTCCAAAGACTTGCCCTGGGCGTGGGGCCCTGCCAGTGTGAGGGAGCCCTTCTTCCGTCTTCCGGGTCCCCTTTCCCCGAAGCCTAGAAAGTAAACCCGGCCCGGAAACTCTGACCGTGAACCGGTTCTCAGCCGGTCGGAGAGAAAGGCATCACGCTCTCACACACTCTCAGACCTAGGCTGGCCTTGGATTTCAGGCCCAGAGACTGAACTTGTGAGTAAATCTGGTTTCCGCCTCAGCGAAACATTTCTTTGGGGTCCGATGCTCATTAAAATGCCCCAACATTCTAGGGAACTAAGTCGCATGCCTACTCCTTCACAAAAACCTTTTCCATTTAAAAAAATCGCCCTTTGTCCCCCCACCCCTAAAGGAATTTCCTCTGGCTTGGTGAAAATTGGAGTTGAACATTATTTCCAGCCTTGGGACCAATTGGTTTGTCCCCTCTCAGTCCCCTCACCCAAACAATAACCCCTTTTAAAAAACTCTGCGGTGGCAATGAGACAGACCTTTTAAACCTTTACGCAGCTGTTCAAATACAACATCATTGTCAGGTTAAAAGCCTGGCGCCTCTAACTGTTCTGGCTGCTGCTCCTCGGTGGTGTAGACAGAGGTTTAAACATTACCTTTCCACAGGGGTGGGTGTCTATTTTTAAGCTGGGGGGGGGGGCGGGCGAGTGGTTTGAGCAAAGCAAGCAAGGGGGGAAAAACAACTTTTAATTCTAGGTTGCTAAGAGCTTGATCAAACCTAGCTGTCACTGATGAGTACCCCAAAATGTTCCTTTTCAACTGTGAAGATCTTATTCTGAGCTACAGCTAAAATGTGCCCAGGGCCTGACACAGTGCCCGCTGCACTCGCTCTCGGCAGTCGCCTTGACGCCAGCCTGGTGTTTCTTCATTGCCTTGCCTTGCCTTGCATCTCAGCTAGGAGACCTGCCCATAACTGGGTTGCCCAATTTCCCCAATCCTAAGTAAGGCAGGACTGGTCAATTTAATCTGGAATTTTATGCCCATCAACTGCCCTTTTAGAATCTTTATTTATATGTGAAGAAAACATCCAGGTTAAAAACAAACAATTCCTTGCAGAGTGAGTAAGTCTGCAGTGAGCCAGGACCGGAAGGGTCTGCCTTCTGTACTTGGGGGTCTTTCTGCCCCAGCTCCCTGTAGCTTCAAGCTCAAAGTCAGAGCATATTGGATTAGGCTTTAAATAGATCTTCACTCAAAGGGGGAAAAAAATGTTTACATCAGATTAGTAAATTGAATCTATGCTCAAAAAAAAAATCTATTTTTCTTTCAAATTTCTTACACCAGACCAGTTCATTTCAGGGCCAGAAGCTTTAATATTTCAGAAATTTTATGATTAAAAGTGGAGCACAGTGGAAACACCACAAAGGAGACAGAAAGCACGCCTGAAGACCTTTGGGCTGGTGTGAAAAAAAATCAAATGCAAAGGCATTGTCTCTAGAAGCCAACCTTTATTTTGCTTGGAGCATTTAATGTAGTGGCTGTTTTTGATCAGCTTCAGATCAGTTGAACCCGTTCTTATTAATAATAAATCAATATTGCACCATAAAGGAGGTGAATACCCATATTTGTATTAAGGCGCCCTTCTCCTTGGCACAGTACTTGCCACATAAAAATTTAAAAGGTCGCCTTAAGAAGAAATTAGTATTTGTAATCAAAGAGTGGTTCACCACTACATTCTTCTGTCTACAGGAAGGAAGAGTAGAGGCCTGAGCCGACCTGGGGGCTCCTACAGTCGCCTTCAATTAGAGCCGGGATCTGACTCTGGTCTATGTCAACTCTTAGGAGACAGAGTGCTTGGGGACAAATTAAAAGCTGCCTCCCCGGGGCGCCCCTCTGGGTTGCAGTGTGCACCACCCGGCCAAGGTGAAAAGAAATCAAGGGGGCAAATGGGGAGGCTACCACCGACGCGATTAGGGGTCTACAAAGACGTGCAAAAAGGGACGGCGGCCCGCAAAGCCTCTTTCTATACAGACACAAAAGACTCCTACTTCGCGCATTTTCCCTGTACTTCAGAATCTGAGACCTTGGCGCCTCAGGGTCCACGGCCACCGTCAGCGAGCCCCGCGCCTTCTGAACGGCTGGAGAAGGGGAGTTCTCAACTGCCCGAGGTCCTGCTGCGACCCTCGGGCTCTGATCAGGGCCATGCTGGGTGCTGCCGAGAGGAAAGCCAAGCCACTAAGTACGCCACCGGGAGCTGTAGTGGTCTGCGGGAGGCTGCCAGCCCAGACCAAAGGCTCCTCCCGCACAACCAGATGTGTCGCCGATGGGGCCGGCTACCGAGGAACACAACGACATTTGGGGAGGGCGTTCTCACCCCACGTAGCCTGAAGCCTGGGTTAGGCCCTTGGAAAGGTCGCTTTACCAGAACTGAACTGGACCCCCGGCCAGACAGGCGGAGGCGCGTGTGCCCGTAGGGAACACCCACGCCTCTCGCTGGCGCCTTGCCGGGGACTCATGGCGCCCCAGCCTCCCGCAAGCCAATGCCAACCCCGGGCGGCGGGCGAGCCAGCGGACCCCGGAACCCCAGGTCCAGGGAGTGGAAGGCGGGAGAGAGGACGGCGCGCATTCCGGCGGCTGCGGACGCTTCGCCACCCTTTCCTAGAGCGGCCCACACTCTGGGAGCCCTGCTCTCTCCCTTTTGGACCGTGGACGGACAGGGACTCCAGCCCAGAGGAACACAGGCACTTCCTAAAGTCCTGGGTTCTGCTGACACCAGGAAGGCACGGAGCGAAGGAAACTGTTCCTAAGAGCCAGTGCCTAAGGCCAACTGCACATCTATAGACAAGTGGGCAGTTGGGAAGGATGGTCCTGGTTCTGTCAAAAACAAAGCCCCATTTACTTCAAAAACTCTGCAGTCCTCAACACCTTGAAATAGAAACCTTCCCGACAAGAGAGATGTCTCCCCCGCAGCATCCGCACCCCAACTCCTCGCCCAGTCCGGCCCTCGGGGTCTTCATGGGGAGCCCTGGGCCACACTCCCACCCCTAATCTTTAGCCCAGAAGGACCCCTAAGATCCTGGATGCATTTCATTTTTTTTTTCTAAGCACACACTTAGCTAAGTTGCTAACGCCCTAATCTGTCTTTAACAAAAAGCCCTTTAATCATCCCAGCGGTTTGAGAGCTCGTGAAACACGCGGGTACTTCGGGGAAGATGGGGAGGTGGAATCTTTCCCCAGTCATCACTCTCCACACCCAAGCCAACAAGAAAATTATTTCATCTCATTTAGTCAACTCGCAGTGGCTACCACATATTTCAAAATACATGTATTTGTTTCTTAAAAACATCTCCTCGACACTGTCAAGTTATATACCCAAGATAATTAATTGCATTAGTTTTATTTTTTAAAAGACAACGATAAGGCGGTCTCCTGGATCAAGAATAGGGCTGCCTCCTTTTCTCTGTCTTTCTACAACTTCTCACATTCCATGGATGCTTCAAACAAACAAACAAACATATAGCAAACACCTTAGCTGCTGCCTGTTTCTAACCCGCCAGCGGATTCCAAATGAGAATCAAGCAATGGAAAAATAAGGTACCGCAGCCTCTTGGCAAGCGCGGTTTCTAGAACGTGAGCGCGCCCTCGTGTGGCTGTCTAAGCCCCTGCAAAGAGAAAATGGTATTTCTCGCGTTCTTCTTGCCTGTAGTGGTGGGCACACAGCTTGCACATTTAGACTTAGTTTTTAAAAAGAAGAAAAAGAAAGATCAAAAGAGAACAAAATAAACTAGTTTTAAGCCTCAGGAAAGATCATCCTAGTTAGGGCACTGGCATTTAAACGGATGCTCAGAATCCCAAATTAATCCCTTTCCTAACGAAAAATTTGTCCGCTTTGTTCCTATTGCATCTTTCACCAAAGGTTGAGGGATGCTTTTAAAAATAATATAAATATATTCTATTTTGTTTTGTATCTTAGAAACTGTCCAAATTAATCTGACAGGATACCCAACTGCTTTCAAACACCCTCGTGTTGCTAAATCTGATCAGAACTCACTTTTTTCAAATACCTTCTTTAAAAATTGCACTTCTCCATTTTAGAAAAGAGAACCGCTTTCTAAGATCCCTCAAATTTTCATTGCATCTTAGTTGTAGTGATAACTAATAGGTACTTTAATCTATCCAGTATTTTAAAAAAAGAAGTCAATTGCTATTGAATTACTCAAATGTTTGGAGGGAAATTAAGGTTATTGATCCTGAAATTAGGAATTGTCTTAGATTTATGTTGAGCCCCAATATGATTCTGTGTGGTCATAAATATGTGTATGGAGTCTGGATGTATGAGAGTGTATTATGAAAGTGGGTGGTGGTTGAAAATCACAGAAGAACCTTAAGGCACCTAATTATTCAAAGAGGTTAAAGGTGATGACCTTGACATTTTGGAAGTTCAAAGGCATACACTTATGCACTTATGTTTTTCTTTCCCTCTAAAGCCTTAGCAATTAAATTTTTTTATATTTCAAAATGCATACTTCCTCAGACGAGGCAGGAGGTGCTGTGTGTCTTATGGATTTATATTTTGACTTTGGTCTGATGAGAGGTTTAGAGTCATAAGGTCCACTTCGCTCTTCCCAGAGAAAGAGAAGCTTTTTCTCACTTCTCCAGTTTATTGCACATTGCGGAAATCTCTTCTGGGCCCACCAGAAGGTGTATAATATAACCCAATTAAGCTGTTTAGAACTTTGGCTTTATGGTGTTGTCTAGACAGTTCAAGGTTTTGTAAACAGCCTGGCCTGGCCCTGCAACATAAAGGGAAGTGCAGCCCTCGCCACATTCTTTAAGTTAAAGCGATAAATGCAGTGAGAAGCAGGTCTGCAGCCCCTGGCCTTAGTCCACGGAGGGGGTCTTACATCCCCTGCTCACATGTCCACTCTGACACTAGCGTGGACCCCAAGCCCTTTGCACCCATTCACTCCCTTTTAGCAAACTTTCCTCCTGATGGAGGGTTCTATTTTTGGTTTCTTCTTTCTAAGGAACCCTGGCTTCTATTCACCTCATTAAGAGATCATTTGGATTTTCTATCTAGTTTTCAAAAATTGTTTTGTCTTTCCAACAATTCCAAGTTCACTAGACTAGTGGTGGGGGTGGGGTCAGGCTTGCTTCTTAAAACCCCTGCTGCTTGGGCCTCATTGCTTGGCAAAGACAGCACCAGCAGAGCTAGACCACACCATCAATTCAGAAATTCATCAATACTATGAATGTCCAAGCTAGTGTAACCTGGGAAGGGGGGTTGTGAAGGAGCAACTCCTATTATAATGAAATTAAAAGGTGTTTCACTTGATTTTAAGTTGCATGAGGTTTGGTCTCTAAGACTGCCTAATGAGCCACTAAACTTCAAAGAGGAAAATCCATGCAGTGTATTGAAGCTATAACCTCCATTTTACTAGAAACCATTTATTCACACACAAAAAGACAGTGACTCATGCCCAAAGGTACATTTCCCATAGTTTAAATAATCTGCATTCATTGGGGTGGGGGGAGAGAAAGGGGTCTCTTAAACTCAGAATAAAACACCAGCGCCTTCTAGCCCCGTGGCCTAACTCCCTGCAGATCCCCGCTGCGTCCCCACGAGGACTCGGAGGGAGGGGAGAGGAAAAACAACAGCACATTGGCGGTAAAATTGTAAAGGGACGTTTGCATTTACCATTTTCCCCTTATTAGGATCCGCTTGGCCAAGTCCCCGGCCTCGTCCTCAGGCTGCAGTGGTCGCTGGGAGGTCCCGAGTTGACCGTGGGAAGGAATCAAGAAGTTCCACAGAGAAGAGGCCCAAGGACATTGGGCCTGCGGAGGGCAGGCTGTTGGGGAGGAGGGTGGGTGAGTGGGGCTCGGGGAAGGGGGCGCTTCCTGGAGCTCTCAAAATAAGGGGTTTCCAGTGAAATACTGCAGACGGTCTCTGTTCAGTTTCTTTTCTTTCATCCTGCGATTCTGGAACCAGATTTTGACTTGCCGGTCAGTGAGATTGAGCATCCGAGAGAGTTGGAGTCTTTTTTCTTTGTTTATGTATACGTTAAAGAAAAACTCGCGTTCCAGTTCACGGATCTGGTACTTGGTGTAGGGACAGCGCTTTTTCCGGGACCTCTGGGGGGGCACTGCAAAGCAAAGAGAGCAAGGGGTGAGAGAGGCTGCTGCCTGCCAGCCCCCATCTGCCTGCTCAGGCCACTGAGCGAGGGCCAGGCCTTGGCCCCGTTAGGGACGTCCCCTGCCGCTGTTGAAAGGCCCTGCCTGCGTCGTGGGGGATGATATATGGGCGGGCACAGGAGAGTGCGGGCGTGGACGTATGTTCACTCCCGGACACACACACCCACATCACCACCACTACCACCACTACAACCAGCAGCAGCAGCAGCAGCCTGACACTGCCACAGCGGAAGAGCAGAGCGCGGCGGGCTCTGAGCTGGGACCTGGGGAAGGGGGTGTTGGCAGCCACGGAGCGCGCCCACCCAAGGCATCTGCTCAAGTCGAGAGGCGCGCGTCAGCCAGTGGCTTGGATAAAGTCCAGTGCAAAGATCACCCACCCCCTCCTTCAAAGCAGGAGGGTCCCGGGTTCCGCTCACCAACTGACCCCAAATGTCCTTCTCTCTCAAATGGACCTCAACCCTTCCACCCCCCAACCCCTCAAGCAGGGGGAAAGCTCTGTGCAGCGATTAATGTCCTCCTCGAAGTCTACCTTAAGCCCACCTAAATTGGTTTCCTATCATAAACACGCTTTACAACGACCCGGGAAATCTTATAGGATGTATAAACCCCTTCGAATGCTTATAAAGTCGCACATAAAACGGCGCAAGCGGAGGGAGGCCCCCCGCCGCCCCCCCTTTCCCGCCGAGGCCCCGGGCCCCGCCACCCGCCTGCGCCCCTCTCCTACCTGTGCCGCCGCTCTTCTCGGCCCCCGCCTCCCCCGGGGGGCCCTCGCCGCCGTCGCCGCCACCTTCGGCCGCCGCCCCCTTGGCCTCCGAGCCTGGAGTCGTCTTGGCACAAGGGCTGCCCCCGCCGCCGCCCCCGGCGCTGGACTTGGGGTCTCCCTTATCAGCGGCGCCCTCGGGCTGGGGCTGCGCGGGCAGCGGTGGCGGCGGGGGTTGCGGGCCGGCGAACGGGGGTCCCGGCGCCGCCTCGTAGAACTGGTCGAAGCCCTGGGGCAGGATACCGTTACGGCCCACGGCGCTGTAGAAGTTGGAGGCGGCGCCCGCGGGACCGTGCGGTGGTCCCGGAGCGGCGCACACGGGCTCGGGGGCCTTGAAGAGCACGTCTGGCCGGCGGCCGGAGGCGGGAGGGAGCAGCTCCCGTTGCATGGCCGCTTCTTCGGCCGCCGCCGCCGCTGCCGCCGCCGCCGCTGCTGCCGCCGCGTAGTAGGGCGCGTAGCCCCCCGCGCCTCCGCCGCCGCCCCCGCCGGGGCCTCCCCCGCCGCCGGGGCCGCCCCCAGCCCCGCCGCCGCCACCGCCGCCGCCGCCGCCGCCGCCACGGTGGTACGGCCACTTGGCGCGCTCCAGGCCGTAGTCGCGGAAGGCCACCTCGCGCACGGGCTGGACGTGCGGCGCCAGGTTGGAGGAGTAGGGGAAAGTCATCTGGCAGGAGGAAGGCTGCGGGAGGAACGACGGCTTGCTGGCGAAGTCCGACGGGGCCACGTAGTAGGCGCAGCCCGGCAGGTACATGCTGGCTGCGCTCGGGCCGCACTCGTCAAAGTCGTTCATGGCTCCGCGGCGTGCACGCCGGCCAGCCCCGGGCCGCTCCCCGCGCCGCCAACCTGAGCCATCGATTGCACAAGAGGCTTGGGCCAGGATCAACTAAGCAAAAATCCCCACCGGGCGCTGACGTGCAATTCATCTTGATTGATTCTGGTGGTAATTATGTCACGTGACGCCATGGAGAGAAATGTCCTTATATCTATATCAGCGCTCGCCAACGCGCCCCGGGACGGCTCCTGGCGCCGAGACGCGCGCTCATCCGCTGGGGGCGGATCGGCCACGGTCTCCCGCCAGCTCTCTCCAGGCGTCCCCGTGACCAGACCGGGCTGCGCCGCAGGCCGGTCACCTGCGCGCCGCCAGCGGCTGCCACCGCTGGGCGCATCTGCCACCGCCCGACTGGGCCGCCCGCCCGCGGTCGCCCGCCCGCGCCGCTTTAAGTACGCGGACCTAGGCCGAAGGGGAGGAGGAGGGAGGGGGAGGAAGGGGGGAGGAAGGGGGAAGGGAAAGAAGCGGCAAGCGGAGGGGGGGGTGCCCCTGGTCCTGGCACCGGGGGGACTAGGTGTGAGGGTGTGAGGTTCCCACCCCCACCCCCGCTCCTGCAGTCGCTCCCTCCCCCGCGACGCCGCCACCCTCTGCAGCTCACCCGCTGGGAGCTTGTTGCTTCTTGTTCAAGGGGTGTAATTGCGCCACCCTCCTGGGCGCTGGGAGCCCTGATTTACATATTTCTCTGCCCAGTGAGCTCTCCTTGGTGTAACTTGGCTCTCTACAGTACTGACCCTGGGGGAGCAAGTGCTGGCCTAGGAAAAACGCCAGCCAAACACCTCCCAGCCCCTCGCTGTGGCCAGGGGCTTAATGCCAATTCGGCCCTCTCTCTTCCTATCTGCTTTCCCTCGCCCTGTTCCCGTCTTCCCTTCCCTCTGTCCTCACCCTTCAGGCTTCCCTTTTCTCCCTCGTATTCCTCTTTTCTTTTCCTCACCTTCCCTCCCCTGTCTCTGTCCCTTCATTCTTTATCTTTCCCTTAAAATGTGCGGTCACTGTCTCTGTCTCTCTGCCTGTCGCTCCTCTATCTTCTCGATACCAAAAGGAGGAGGTTGTTCATCCAGTGGAGACACCCCGAGATCTCGCCTTCCCTTAAAGCTCGGAGGTCTGGTGAACAAAAGGATTTGAAGTCCTACCCTCACAGGCTCGGCCTCCTACTCACCCCTCAAAAGAGACAAACCTCTGGCGCCTCCGCCTTCCTCACCTCCTCTGCTTTTAGGTCCCGCCTGGGACCAGTCTGTCTTACATCCAGACCCTTCAGTGCGTCGGAGCCACGCCAAAGCCCGAGCATCCCTGGAGCATATCCCCGAGACTCATCTGGCGCCCTTGGGTCTGCATAGTCTTTACAACTCCTTGGGAGATCCTCTGGTTCTCCAAGGACTTTCAGAAAAGCCTGCCTCCCCACTGAAGCCTCTCCGCACCACCTGGATCTGAGGCGGACTTTTTAGGCACCCTCCCCCATCCATTCTCCCCAAGGCCTCGCTCTCTTCAGGCTGCTGCAACCCTCTCCTAGCCCTGGAGTCCAGGAGAGGCCTGGGCTCCACCTCCCGGAGAGCAGGCCCTTGCCAAAGGTAACCAACTTGCACCCAGCCCAAATCCCAGAAAGAAGGGCAGTAGGCCGCCTTCTTCCATAGTATCCCTCTGCCCAGGCAATCCAGCACTGAGGCCCGGGGCCTCAGCCCTAAGCCCAGGGTAGGCAGCGTTGGCTGTGATATTGGTTCCCTCCCTGTCCCTGGGTTGCTGTAGTGCCGGCAGGTCCAGTGCTCTCTGCATGGTGCCAACAGACACAGAAAAAGGCGGGTGGTCCGGGTTAATATCTGTTTTCTAGCTGATGTCCCCCTTCCTCTTTTTCTCCTCCCTCCTTTTCTCCCTTCCTCCCTTTCCTCCGCCCCCTCCCACATCTGCTTCCCTCTACCCCCCCCCACACACACTGAGCAAACAGGTCGGTGCTGGAGACTGGAATGCACCAAGACTTCCCCCTTCCCAGAACTGTCCATCTTATGTGCCCCCTCCCTGCACCTGGCACCCCCACCCAGATTCCTACTGGCACCGTTCTCCTCTGCCCAGACCCTCGGCATATTTATCTTACTCCCCATCTCCATCCTAGTCGGCCCCAGCCACTTCCTTTCTGGCTCCTGGTCGACGCCCCTGGATCTGTCTCCTAAAATGGCTCCCCGGACACTGCACACTGTCCCTGGGGTCGCGGCGGGGCCCCAGTGGGGGTCTTCATATGTCTGGTAGTGCAAAAAAAAAATGATCACACCTTCTTTCTGCTAGTCCCCTCCGAGTAGAGATTGCAGGCAGCCCATCACCCCCAAAGTGAAGCCTGCTAGCCTCAGAAAAGGGAAATGGAGAGGACGAACCATTCAAGTTCAACGACATGGCGACGGCAGCTCTGGCGGGAGCGATGCTTTGGCAGGGGAGGGTGCGCCATCTGCAGCGGCGCGCGGGCGCACAGGGGAAGGGGCGCTGGGTCCCCCTAGCATAATAGCGAGCACGTCGCCCCCACACACAACCCAGAGCATTCATTCGGGTCCAGAACGTTCAGCTCTTTGGCCCCAGCACTCTGCTTGGTCCTTCCCATAAAAAATAAAAATAAAAAAAACCAAAAACAAAAACCAGAGAAATTCACAGCCTCCCCGACCCGCGCGCGTTTCGCTAGAGAACCTACCGTGAAGACCCCGGCGCTGTGGCCTTGTCCTTGCTTAAGCGGCCCCACCCGAAATGCCGGGAGCACACCAGGCCTTTGGGGCTCCGCTAGCAGCTCCGTGAACATAGCCTTCCGCGCAGCGCGGAGCTGCGATGCGGTAATTTTGAGCCACCCAAGATAAGACACTAACTTGACCTTAACTTTGTCAGGGCGCCCCTGGTATCTGGAGAACGTGAACAGACACTGTCTGGCAGCTCTCGTAAAAGCTGACTGGGAAAGGGATTCTGAGTCATTTCATTTATTGCCACTACAGTTCTGCAAGAAAGCTTTTCCTCCCTGCCAAACTTTAATTATTTATGCTCTTTTAGGAAACGAAAGAAGAGAAAAGCAAGGGGAAACACCCAGAGCCAGTCCCTTCCCTGCAGAGCCTTCGGAAAGGACTTAAGAGACTGGAGAACAAAAATTATGGGGAGATCACCTTTGTCCAAGGACAGTTGGTCCCGCACCGTACCCCCCACCACCGCTGAGTGGGGGGTGGGGTGGATGCAGCTGGGCTAGACGAGTGATGGGGCACACATACACCTCCCTCCCCCACCACCAGACATGAATATTTACCTCGATTCTGGATTTCTCCTCCACTCCCCAGCATCCTGGAAGTCCCCTCAGCCCATCTCCATTGGGGAAAACCTCCAGGCCTTCAAAGCTTTCCTCATCGAACCTCTGAGATAGCAACCGATTGGATATGGGGTAAATCGTTCTGTTCTGTTCTGTTCTGTTGTTTTGTTTTGTTTTCCCCCTCATTCTAAAACCTTTGTCTTAATCCAGAGGCCGGGTGGACTGCAGCATTGCAGAGAAGGCACTTATCTTCCTACGAGAGAATGTTGAGCCCTCAGATTTCAGCACCATTTCTCCCTAGGATTTGTTTCTCTTCCTGGTTCCATATTTCTGCCTGGACTTTGCCTAGTGATGGAGACACCGTGGTCTTTGTGTTTGTGGGATACATTTGGAAAATACCGCTGATGGACATACAAGGTTTTACACTTAGGGTAATTTAATTTTCTTCCGGGACTGGTCTCCATGAACATTTCCCTCATCTTAGACTAACAAGAAGGAGCATAATGATTTAGTGCCATGTATTTTTTTTTTTAAAGAAATAGTCTCCATGTGTTGTCTTAGGGCCTGAGTCTCAGTAACTCTGGCTCTTCCTCTCCCCAGCCCTGGGGAGCCCACGTCTCGGAGAGGCTTCCGCCTTTGTTCACTGCTTTCGAGGAGGAAAATCTCTCTGTACAGACTCAGACTCAAGAAATTCTGCTTAGTACCACCGCTTTCCTGCCCAGCCAGGTGGGGAGGCATGTTAGCTACAGGACCTCAACAACCTCTTGCTTTTTTGTTTCCCATTATGTATGTATACTGCTATTTTAAAAATAAAGATCAATTAAAATTTATTTTAAAATATAAATCAAATCTGCTTCAGAAAAAGGGAGTTGGAATGTTGACTACTCAATATTAAAGATGTACTAGGCTTGTTTGCTTATTCTTCCTGTAGCTGGAAGTTAGATTTCACATACCCAAGTTAGGAGACAGGATTTGCAAGGGAGTTAGTACCCAGCAGGCCCTGGCTTTACCTGACTGTGTCCCTGCGTGGAGGGGCTTGAGGCCACAGTTCCCAAGGTAGCCTGCTGGATTCTATTTGAAGGCACATGGGGATCTTTGTAGGACAAAGCCTATCCAAAACTTAGCCAAGACATGTTTTGTTTTGAAATTTGAGGAGTCTTAAATCTTGGCATCTCTCACCCCCATAGTGTCAATCTTTAAAGCTTAAGAATTTAGGCAAAATACAGAATCCCTAACCCACAATGAGCTGTGAGTCCCCTTAATGTTTGAGATACATTCACATCTTCTTGAGATCTACCCCTGTTTGGATATTTCATGTCGATTTTGTTCAGTCTTTGATGCTCCATTTCCTGACTGACTCGGAAGCCATTTTCTCATTTAATGAACACTCAACACCCGAGGTGAAACCACAACCAGGAAAAAAAACTAAAACGAGTTTGATGGCCTGAAAAACAGTACAAAGGAATACAAAGCATCCTCAAAAATTGACATCATCCCCTTGACAACATGGCTGTGACTTGGCTCTTTATTTGCACTATGCGCCTAATATATACAAGGCATTGTTGTTTTTAACAAAATCAAAACAAAGTATTTAAGGCAACTATTAGTACAAAAAAACAAGAAAATTATTTTAAACACCAACTGAGGTCAGTTTGGCTGAGTCTCAATGATCCCTGTGAGGTGCCCTCCCCAGTCCAGGCCTTGGTCCTTCACTGAGAGAAGCCACTGGACTTTTGGAAAGAGTCAAGAACCTTTGGGACTTGCGCATCTTGCTAAGAGTTGGGGGAGGGTACTACGTCTTAGAAGAAGAGGCAAGGGTACTAGAGGGGCGGGTTCACTGAGAAGAATAGACCAGAGTTTACTCAGAACAACTTCATCCCTCATTCAGGAACCCTATCCTCCACAAGGCAAAACTGGCAGAGTCCAAGGTCTTAGAAGCTCTGCAAAGGCAGGCCCAACATGTCTCCAAAAGGCCACTATGGCTGGACCTTGGTGGGGTTGGATCAATGGTGGAGCATGAAGCTGGGCCTTGGAAAGGCCTCTTTCCCCACCCCATGACTTGAGGAAGAGTTTCTGCCTCTTGTGATTGCTCATTAAGGTAATTCAAGAAAGACAAATGGGCACCTTTACCCACCTCTGGAGGAACGTCATATTTACAGCATGAGTGTAGGACTTCCCTCCTCCCTTCTTCTGCCTCCCTTCTCCCTCCCCCCCCCCCCCCAGGCATATCATTTCCTCTTCTTTGTGCAGCGAAGCCTCAAAGCAGACCAGTAGCTCTACCCTGACCACAGCTCAGCTACGGGGGTCTAGTTACGAGGCACATGGGCTTGGCCCAGGCATGAGGTTGGAGATGTGGGAGAATTTTGCCAGCCTTGCCTAAAGATTGTGGTTTGTTCTGTTATTCCAGCCTCTCTTATCTCATTTCTGAGAAGGAAGTCTTGTAGACCATTCTACTCATCTGAAAGGCTGAGATTTTCCCGGCTGAGATTCCAAAATACTCAGTCTCCTTTCCCCAAGTTTGAGGTCTAGGGTGGCTTTTGTCTCCCCCGAATTATCCAGGGCAGACGGGAGGGAAAATTAAGCGTTTTGCTTTCTTCAGGATGGAAATCTGGCTTTGGCACAAAGGGTTTCTGCTCAAGAGACTGAAGTTATCTGTAGCTCTTTCCACTGCGACCAAGGCTCGGGAGACTTCCTATGTTCCCTTCCTCTCTCAGCTCTAGCTAGGCGCCTGTTACGCCTGGAAAGAGCTAGAGCAAGGGGTTAAAAGAGAACTAACAGTTTGCAACCTGGAGAAGTCAGAGTATAAGGATTCAATAGTGAGCCCTGGATGCAAGTGTTACAGACAACAGCAAGGACAGGTGACCCCAGGCCCCACGTGGAGTCCTTTAAAGCCAATGTTGGCTTGAAATCCCCCAAACATCCCTTAGGAGCTACTTCTCAGAGAATGCAGAGGGGCCCAGCTAGCCTCATCTCCAAATCTCTTGCTGCCCGTTGGGGCTGCAGATTGAGTGGAAGGCTATGTGGGACCCGCAGAGAAGGCTGGAGCTCCGGCACCTCCTCCTCACGCCAGGCCTCGGTCCTGAAGGGCAGGCCTGGCGCAGCCGCAGCTAATAGAGCGCCAGCGCCTGCTCGCGCAGCACCACACGCTTCTTTTTCATCCGCCGATTCTGGAACCAGATTTTGACCTGCTGGTCGCTGAGGTTCAGCCTGTTAGACAATTCCTTGCGCTTCTGCCGGTTGATGAATTCGTTGAGGAGGAATTCGTTCTCCAGTTCTGCAATCTGCTGCTTCGTGTACGGTTTCCGCTTCTTGCGGGCCCTCCCTGGGGCGGCCCCCCATGGCAGGCCTGAAACAGAGCCCCAACCTGAGTCAGCCTGGCGTCCCCCCCCCCCCCGGTGCCCCCCGTCCCTGCTCAGGGTCATCTGCCCTCCTCCAGCGGTTCGCCTTGGCCGGCGGCTCTCCTCCCCCCACCCCTTACAACGCTCCCGGGCACCCTGCCCCCCATCCCGGCCTGGGGAGCGTGGGCACCGTTTACCGTCGGGCAGCGAAGATCGCAGGCAAGAGGCGACACCCGCCACTTGCACTGTCATGTTCAAGTTGAGCGGGCCCTTGGAGTCTTCCTTGAAGCCGGCGGCGCAGGGGGCCCCCTGCAGCAGGGTCGCTGAGCCCGGCGCGGCTCGGCCCACACCCGCGTAGTCGTACTTGGCCGCTTTGAGCGCAGCCGCGGCGGCAGGGGCCAGGCTGGCCTCGGGCGCCAAGGGCGGCCTGCTGCGGCCGCGCTCCTCGGACCCCGGGGCTGCCTCGGCCGCATAGAACTTGACCTGCTCTTCGGCTCCGTCCTTGGCGCCTGGAGGCTGCAGACCAAGAGGCCCCGAGCCAGCCAGGTAGGGCTGCGTGAAGCCTCCAAAGGCAGTGGCGCTGGCGGGCTGAGCGGGGGCGCACGAGGCGGGCGTGGCGGCCCAGGGCAGCGCACCGCGCGGGTAAGGGGAGATGGGGGGAAGTGAGGCCAGTTGACCTCCATTGGGTCGCAGGTTGGAAAAGTAGAAAGAGTCGGGAGCCTGCAGATTCAGAAGCGAGCCCACATAGCCCGCTCTGTAGAGACTGCGCTCACACATCTCCAACAAAGGGCTTCGGCTGCTCTTGCAACAGTATTTAGTTACAACCCGGAATAAGAGGACAGGCTCAGACGATTGGACGAAATTTTGCCTGCAGGTTCTTCAAAGCCGGTCATTTCAGCACCGCCTACATCCCCCCGACCCGTATTCCCCCCCTTCAGGGTATTAAGATAACACCCGCAATGTTTGATGGCGAAAAGACGAGGCTGCCCGCAGAAACGGAGCTTGCTGAGGGAAGGCCTAGCCTCTGAGGACCGGGTTTCGGTAGCTGGACTCAGGGTAACTTTGCCCAGGTGTCCCTTGGGACTTTTCCTGGTCCTGATTGGCTTTTAGGCTCCGTTTTTCTCCGACTACCTGGACTGGGCTCACTTCTACCGGATTTAAGTGGTAGCCTAGACATTTCCCAGTAAGCTTACCTCAGGGATTGGCTGGAGAGGGTCTGGCAGGGCCACCAAGTCTCCCTGGATTTGATCAATACCACACTTCTATCCCAATTCCTTTCATAGACATGACCTTTCAAGATGTGTCTCGCCGGATACTCTAGCAACAAGACTACGCGATTGTGGGGTCCCCAAGCAGACACACTCCAAGAAATTTACCGAATGGTGGAGAAGGGCGTCACAAACTGTATGGCGCCCAGGAAGGATGCTTCACACCACTCCTGGTGTTTGTCCCCAAGAACTTGGTCATCCAGATCCAGCAGGTAATCCGGCAGCTTGAGGAACCAATCGTGGCCAAAAAGCTACATTCCTTTTATGTCTCAGAGTCACCTTAGGCAGTGTGCCCTGTAAGCCAGCAGTAGGAAGTGTCCATCCACCCCATGGAGACAGAGTGGAGAGACTTAGTGTGAAAGGGTAGAAAAGCCAGAACCACCTGGTCTGAGAAGAGGAGGTGCACCAAGGCCATCAGCTAGCAGCATTCCTTTTCTTGGGCTTGCAGGCGACTGGCGCATCCTCAGGTCTGGCAAACTGGGGCGCAGGAAGGATAAGGGTCCCTCACAGCAGGCCCTCCTGTTTAATCCTGATGGCCCAGGAAGTTTCTCCTGCCTAGGGTATCAAAGTCTCCAGAGACCTCTCGATGGGAGTCTGCTCTAGCCTGCAGCAGGGCCCATGGTCCCTAAGCCAAGCTGGAATTGGTTAGACCGCCAACTCCCGGCAGGGAGACCACACAGGCGCCGCCGGAGGGCAAGGCTGACCACCTCGCTGAGACTTTATTGTGTGAGTTATGGCGACCAATTGGGAGGCTCTCGGAACGCAATGGGCTTCTTCCTCCTGCTAGGGCGGGGGGAGGGAGGGGTGGAAAGGAGGTGTGGAAGTCCAGTGCTCCTCAGGGCACTGCAGGAGTTTCTTCAGGAGCTCAAGCTAGGGAGACACACTCCATTCTCCACCCCTTTCTGAGAGGTGAGGTAGGTGTAGACTGCAACACCAGTTTCCTGGAGAGCTAGGAGACCCCAGGCCTTACAAGGTTGGCTTTTATTTTGGCCAACTCGCCCCACTTTGCCAGAGCATCCTCAGGCCTGAGCTCTCAGTTCCAGGAGTCTCTGAGGTCTGGGTGACTCCTACCTAAATGCACAGAGACTCCTGGGTATTTTCAAGGTTGGGGGGGTGTCGCCTTCCCACTCAGGCGGCTGTCAGTACGGTTTGTCCCTCAGGACTAGACTAAAGAAACTAAGTGAGAATCAGAAAAGGCTAGAACAGCTAGATTTCCTCCGTTGCTCCTCGTTTAGTCAACCCAATTTCAACCCCCACCCCCAGGTTTATGACTTTGGAGGTCTGGTAGGCAAGGTCTTATGCTAGAAGCTGGAAAACAGACACAGGGGTGGGGGTGGAGGGGGCGGGAAGAAGGCTTGGCTGGGAATAGGAATGAAGCAGTTGGCTGAGAAACTAAACAGAGAGCTCTGCCAATGCCTCCAACTGCCCAGGAGATGGCGAGCGCGCTCCACGCCTGGCGAGGTGCCGCGGCACGGTCAAGATCAACAGTGAAGGGCGATGGGGAGGGCTTGGGGTCGCGAGCTGGCTCGGTCACGGCCCGCTGCCAAGGAGCTAGGGATACGCTTCGAAAGAGGAGCATTGTGGCAGACAGGCGGAACCGGACAGAGCAGCCAAGGGGACAGACACTAGAAAGCGCTTTGGTCGCGTCTTTGGCCTTGCGACCCTGCTCCAAAGCTTTCTTTTCTTTGCTTCTTGAATTTCCAGGGCCATATCAACCTTAGTACTCTACCCACAGCGCTAAAATTCTGCCAGATTCCAAATCAGCTTTTCCTGAGCTTTCTCTGTCTCTAGCAGGAGAAAAAGCCCTTCTCCAAACTCCCTTTGCCTTCTGGGCACCCCGCGGGCTTCCCAGGGCCACTTACAGCTCCTCTTTTTTCCGCAATTGCGAATATAAAAGGAGCACATATAAATAACAAAGCTTTCATCTGTTACTGATTTAGCCATCAATCTAAATCCACAAGAGAGCGTTAGAGCGCAGTTTTAATCTTCAGCAAAGGTCTCATTTCTCTTAGGCACAGGGAACCGATCGTGCAAACTGCAGATGAAAGGGAAACCTCAGGCAATCCTCTCTACCCAATGTGGAAAACTTGGGAAATGGAGTGCGGCCTGGGAGGCTGGAATCTACTGAAAAGAAGTAAGGGTCAGAGATAAGGGCTGTTGGAAGAAGGGAAATAATAATAATAATAATAATAATAATAATAATAATAATAGAAATGTCCTTTTCTGATGAAACACATCTTATGAGACAAAACAAGTTATTAGTGATCCTACCCTAAGTGTAACATCAGGGACAATACGGCCCAGGTTTTAGAGGCTATCCTTATCCTGAGATTTACTTGCATTTTGTGTCTTTCTCTCTCTTTATCTTTCAAAACGAAGTTGGCCCTCCACAGCCAGCAGTAACATATGAAACAAGTCAAGCTGGGCCAGAGAAAACGAAAGTAGTTCCTAACTTTAGGACCCTGCGCCTCCTTGCAGAACTTTTAAGAGGGCCCTCCAGCCAGAAGAGTTTACATATTGTGTGATTTTAAAAATCTGTGTTTAACTAACTTGCATATTAAAAAAGTTGGCCAGCACTATATTGTTGTTAGCAGAATCTAACAGCAAGAAGTACCCCAGTTCCTCTGCGGCCATTTCATTGAGTGGCAAGGAGGCCTCAGAGCTGAAGTTCTTGGTGCTTAAAACTTGTGTCTAAAAGTTAGGATGTGTAGTTGTTCCAGTTGTCAGCTGTTGTGTGAAAATTACATGAAGAATGTGATGATAAGAATGCAATACGGGATAAGTCCAAGAGGTTTATTTGTTTTATTTTTGACTGCCAAATATGGGTATGCCCTTCTAATATCCAGAAGTGAAGATATTTGTAACGGGCATCTTGAGGTCAAAAACTTTCTAATGAGTTTTCCTGTAACCATGTACGCAAATACGTATAGATCCAAAAGTCAGCAAAACTGTTAAATAAATTGAAAATATTGAATGAGCAATAAAGTTTTATTGATTTTTTTGAACTGGTCTGGTAAAAATTTATCATTTCAGAAACTGAAAATGATCTCCTGATTTTAACACACACTACTTATGCTGGGGTGGGGGAGAGGATGGAGAGCTCAGCATGGAGGTTTCGACTTTCCTTCATTTGCAGATGTTCAGGACATAAGATTTTATAATAAATAACAGTTTCTAGAAGTAACAAAAGCTTGAAAATAAAAAGAACACAACTGTATACTCAGTGAAAAAAAAAGGAGAGATTATGTTTATTTGTATCTCCCTAGGAGTAAAAGGTGATTTTTAAATGCCTGGAACACTGCTCTCATATCCCAGATCACATACATTGCATCTACAAAAAAATAATAATCTTTCAGTTGCATAAATATGCAGGATTTTGAAAGTAGTTATTTAGCATCACTTTCAGAAGCCTCTTATTATCTGGTTCTAGGGCTCCTTAGTTGTGGAATCTGTTCGGTGTCTTAAAGCTCTGTTGCGGGAGGGAATGCATTCCATTCAGACAGTTAGATTCTTCACTGGGTTCTGGATAGAAGTTTCCACCCATGGCCACATTGGCTCAGCCTCTTTCCAGGGATTGAGGAAATGGCCTCAATCCCATTCCCACAGACCCAAGAACAAGGACAGGGGTGAGTTTATACCATCCAGGAGTCACTGCCGATGGAAGTTATTTAAATAACTGTATCTAGAGTTGGAGAAAAGGCATCCACAAGGACATATTATTTTCAAATTAAAGGTTATAAAAGTCATATCTACAGGGTATGTTACAAATACACAACTAAAACAGCAAGTAAGAGACCCAAAGGGAAGATTGTCTTCATTTCAATATTCATAAGGTAGCTGCTTTTTAAAGCCATCACAGTGCCTTCAACCTCCAGTTTTCAGACTTTCCCAATGACCCCGAATCTTTGAGTGCCTAGAGCTGTTTCCACTTGCTTCAGGGCAACTTCTGAGAACTAATAATTCAATTACACAATCACAGGATATGAATGACTGAAAACTGTTCAGGCATAATGAATTATGGACATAAGCAGTGTTGGAAACACATATCAAGTTTTTTTTTAAGTTTAAACCCCTTATATTCAACAGGCACTTCTGAAATTCATTTGTGGGGATTATTCAAAAATCCTTCAAGTTTTAAATACTGGCCTGGAGGGAGAAACAGAATGCTAAAAATATCATAAAAATAAACCTAGACAAAAAACAAAAACAATAGTAAGCAAGTAAGAAACAAAACTACAAAGTCAGGGTGGGCAGTAAAAGGTTTTTGAGCCAGATAAGAGTCAGGAGAGAACAAAAATTCACAACATTTGCCATCATTGGCAGGGAAGTGGGGAATTAAATACATTTTCAAGTCTTTCCAAAGGTCTTTTGGAGAAAGCATTTAAACTGTCTGTGGCCACCCTGGCCCACATCAGGAGACCGTATCTTTGAGTTTGGAGACAATTTTCTTGTCTTTCACTCTTCGGTTCTGAAACCAAATGGTTACTTGTCTCTCGGATAGGTTCGTGGCAGCTGAAATCCGCCGCCGCTTGTCCTTGTTAATGAACTTGTTAATGGCATACTCGTTCTCCAGTTCTTTGAGCTGCAGTTTGGTGTAGGGTACCCTTTTCTTCCGTCCCCGTCGGTAGACACACATGTCCGGCTGATTTAAAGCCACATCTCCTGGCACAAACAACAGCATGGGAAAAATTAGACTGGGATACTTGGAGGCTCTAGCTTGGAAGTGTGTGTGTGTTAGTATTTGGGGAAGGTTAGAGAATAAAGAAAACCAGATTGTTTACACTTTATTATTATTTACACATTATTAAAGAAAGACTATTTGCACTTCAAAACAAAGGCTAATTTGATGGATCATCTTGCTTTTTCAAACGGGCATCTTAACAAGCCTGTGATTTTTATGGTCTGGTTATTGGGGGGAAGCTCATAAGAACAGTATCTGTGATTGCTAGTTGCATACATGCAAGCACACACACACACACACACACACACACACACACACACCACGGGTCTTTTACTGAAGATATCATTTCTCTGTTCCAGTGCTTGGAAGTTGGTGGGCTGCAAGCTTTATTGGACACTGAGCTATCGCTTTAAAAGTGAGGGCCCCAGCCTGTGACACTTTTTAAGAAAGAGATATCTTCAGGAGAAAGAGAAGCCTTAGCAAAGGCAGCTAAAGACCCTTGAGTTCAGGAGAAAGAGAGAGAGCCTGGCGTGGTGGCGCACGCCTGCCTTCAATCCCATCACTTGGGAGGCAGAGGTGGGAGGATCGCCGTGAATTCGAGGCCATCCTGAGACTACATAGTGAATTCCAGGTCAGCCTGGGCCAGAGTGAAACCCTACCTCAAAAAACAAACCAAAAGAGAGAGCGCGAGAGAGAGCGTGAGCACCTGCCCGGCACAGGGCAGGAAAGGATTGTGAGAAAGCTTAAATCGGAGGAATAGTTTCCAGATTCCCCAGGAACTAAACGAACTTTTCCAGTGAGTTAAATCTGGTTAGGCCCAGAATAGTCACCCACTCCCAAATAGGGGCGCACACTCCTAGCTTTTCTTATTTTACTCCTTCTCTCCCTCCCGCCTGTCCTTCCCTTTTCTCCATTACCCCTACCTGGAAAGGACGATTTCCAAAAATGGGACCCCTGCGGCTGGTCCTTGGCACAGTACACCTGGCTGTTCCACCCGTTGGCTAGCGTCCAGGACTGGTAGCCTTCCATGGAGATGTACGCCTCGTGCCGAGGTTCGCCAGAGCCGAAGGTGGACACCATGTCGAGATACCCGGGCACGTGCTGGTAGGGACTCGCGTAGCCCTGGTAGAAGGACACCTCTTTGGCTCGCGCGGGCACCTCGTTGGTCGGCACGCTGCCGCTCGCCAGGCCCGACACGTCCATGTACTTCTCCACGGGGAAGCCTCCAAGAGAGGCGTGGGGGGACGACTTGAGAGCGTTCTGCTGCAAGCCCACGCCGTGCGACATTCGGCAGCTGTAGTAGCCGTTGCCGAAGTGGTAGCCGTACCCCAGTGCTGGGGCTCCGGGAGCCGCTGCAGCGGCGGCGGGCGCGGGCGCGGGCGCCGGACACTCTTTGGCCGGGGTAGCCTCGGGGCGCGCGGCGATCGCGGCGGCCGAAGACGACGACGACGAGGCGGAGCCCGTGCGCTCCGAGGTCCCCGGGTAGGCGAAGCTTGAGGCCGCGGCCGCCGCTGCCGCTGCCGCTGCCGCCGCCGCCGCGGCCCGCCCCGAATGCGTCCCGGCGAATACCGGCGCGGAGAGAAAACCGCGGCACTGGCCCGGCGCGGCCGCCGCCGACGAGGACGAGGAGGCCGGGGCGGCCCCAGCGGCCCCGCCGTCCGCCCGCAGCCCGTCCATGTCCCAGTTCAGCGCGCGGCTCATGGCCCGGCCTGACCCGGCCCGGGCCCTGGCCTCGGCCCCGCGCGGGACCCCATGGCGCAGCGCGCCTCCTCCCTTCTCTTTTTCTCTCTCTCCCCCTCTCTCTCTCCCTCTCTCTCTCTCTCTCTCTCTCTCTCTCTCTCAGAGGTGCCCACTCCCGCCCTACTCCTCCTCCTCCTCCTCCTCGCCGTCGGCTTCCCGGTCCCTCCGCGAGCCTCCCGCCTCCCGCCCGCCCGCCGCCCGCCCGCCCTCCAACAGGTTAGCTCATCGCGGGACGTTTATAAAAACGAAGTTCAGGTTGGGAGGGGGCCTGGGCCGGTCTGGGGGACGCCTCCCGCCCCGAGGGCGCCGGCCGGGGACCGTGCCATTGGCTGCCCTGGGCCACGTGGGGATGGGGGGCGCGGGGGAGCCTGGCTCCCTGCCCCTGGCCAGGCTAGACCCACCCACCCCGGCCCCCACCCCTCCTCAGCCCTGATCGTGGCCCACCTCCGTTCCCGCCCTCGCCCAGACCCGGGGCGTTTGCTCCGCAGCCACCGCCACCCGTTGATTGCACGACGGCCCATCCCAGGCCTGTCTGCGACCGAGGCGGGCGCCGAGGCCTGCGCCTTGTCTCCACGATGGCTGTTATTTATTTATTTATTTATTTATTTATTTATTTATTTATTTATTTATTTATTGCCACCTCTCTTCCGAAGGAGTAAATGAAGACGAAAGACAAGGATGGCCAGAAGAGGGAAAGGCCGCTTTTAAAACAAAAACCCTGTTGCTTCATCTTTCATTAGCTGACTTCTAGACACTAAGTTTGAGGGAGTCTATTTTTTCCTATCTTGCTCTTTCCTAAACGGGTAAAAGACATTTCACACATAGACCAAGTAGAGCTTATAGAGCATATTCTACACACACACACACACACACACACACACACACACACACACACACGGCGCCCAGGAAATACCCACGAAGCGCCCTTTCAAGTAGGGCAAAAGCAAGGACCCACCTTGGCACAAGCCTGACAATTTGCAGCCAGAACGTCCGTCCGTAGCTGCCTGGTCTATGCCTCCGCACTACCAGCCAGGAGTGGTCTGGCGAGTGGCCTTCCCAGTCCCAGCTGGCCCTGCTCCCCTGACCTCGTGAAGGCTTGAAGAGCGCAAGACAAGAAAGTCACTCTGCAGCCCACCGCGAGCATCTCCTCCACCCGTGTCCTGTCTGTCCACAGCCCACTGGCCTCTTGCACTTTGCAGCTCCCACACGTCCCCCCGCCCGTTAGTCACACCAATTAACTGAAAAACTTGACTTTCCCCAGGACCTTGTTCCCCTTCCTTTTTCAAGCTGCCAATTACTGAGGAGTGAGAGGGGCAAGTTAAGAGGTAAAGGAGGTGTCGAGAGAGGAGCGCTCCAGAGCACCTAGGTATGACTTCAAAGGGCTAGAGTGGGTCACTGGCAATGCTGGTGGGCTAATCTCAGCTCTAGGGTACTGCTGCCAGTGTTTGGGATGTCAGGCTAACTTCGCCGTGTACCTACCTTCTGGCCATTTCTCAGCCCTAGAAAGTCAGCGCAACCAGCCTGAGAGTTTAGTAATTTATGGGATGCCCTTTTGAGCTCTATGGTCAGTTTAGGTTTCTTAGGAGCAATATTTACATCCAGTGAGCCAAGGGTGTTAGGGTGAGTGTGGGAACCGCAGACTGAGCCCGTTTGGGTCGGCAGCATCCACCCTTCAGAACAGCTTATCTCTTAAGAAAATCGCTTCCCCAAGCCTGGGATTGGTGAGCAAAGATTGTCGGTCACCCACGTCCATGACCCTCAGAAGGTAGACCCGGCAGAAAGATAAAGGAAATAAAAAAAAAAGCTAGCAAAGCCTTCCGGGCCTGGCCTGACATTGCAGGGTGGGCTGTCAGTATTGACACGAAAAACACAGTAATCATAAAAGGCTCAAATAAAGGAGAAAGTTATGAGAGAGATGCTGGAAGAAAAAAAAAGAGAATTTGACATTTTTTTTAAAAAAAATTGAGGTCTTAGACATGTTCATGGTTAAATTCAAGCTAGAAGTGTCCTAAGCTTTGCAGAATTGTATGGAATTAAAGTTTGTTGGTCACACAAATTTTGGCTGCTTGGCAGAAGCAACAGTTAGCAATGGAAGCTGGATTGCACTTAAAGGGCCAGGTGATAAGGTTGCCAACTTTCTGGAAAGAACTAGCAATTTCAGGATTAAATCAGCCAACCATAGGCTACCCTGGATGCTCTTACTTTTTCTGTGTTTTCTGCTCTTTTTCTCAGAGAGGGAAAGACATGGAAATATTCACAATTTTCTTCTAGAACTTAAACAAAACAAAACAAAAACATTTCACTAAGTATTTTCAAAGAAAAGTAACTGTAACTGGTGGTGAATTTTCAATCTCTTAAATATTTACATGATTTTGGATTTCAAGTCCATTAGGAAAAGGGAAATTTCCAAATACATTTTAATGAAAGTTTATGTATTTAATTGAAATTAAAATTGGAAGAATGAGTTTGTCAAGTTCTGTGATTCTAGCTACCCTTCGATTTTTCATGCAACAAATTAAGTTGTGCTAGACTAAGTTTTGAATTAATGCTCAGGTTGATTTATCAACATAGTCTTGTTTCCAAATAACACCCTGATGGATGCTTGCAGGACTTGGGGCTTCTCTGCCCAGGCCAAAGGATATTCAGAGAAAAGTGACATTTTGAGCAATAAGGACTTTTCGCTTTTGTTATCCTGAGTTATTCCCTGCCTCCAAGAAAGTCTTTGAAATCTGCAGGCTTTTAGGCAGAAGTTACCCGAGAAAGGGACTCTAAGGGGCTATGTGTAGAACTCAAAACCTCAGTACTTCAAAGGAGCTAGTGTTGGTGGACCAGAGAGTTGTGGCTGAGTTCTGGGGTTGCTCTGTGTGTGAACTACTGAGGTCGATAGTTTACAGGATGGGTTGGTAGGTATGGGAAGAATTTTGAGGCTGGGTTGTTAGAAACATTTCATTTAGTGCATATATCCAGCGTCTGAAATGATTCTGGTTTAAATTTAGTTGTAATCACTTCTCTTTTATTTGTTTTTGTTCGTTTGAATCACCGACTCACTCTATAGCCCAGGATGACCTGGAACTTATTATGTAGCCAAGGCTGGCCTTGAATTCCCTCAATGCTGACATTGAGAGGCACGAGCCACCATGCCTGATTTATGATCATTTGCTCTAGTTGTCAAGGAACACAAGATGAGCCCCACCTTGGTGTGTGAGTATGTCACATTGGGATTTTAATACAAAGAAATAGTTTTGGTTATATGAAAGGCTTGAGTTGTTTCCAAATACTTACATTTTGTTCAGTGAAAGGTTTTGCTACATTTCCCTGATTTTGGTGAAAACTTCACCATACCATTAAAGTCCTCCTTATTTTCCTCTTCTTCCCTGTCCTCTGCATGCACCCTTTTGAGAAAGGAATCTATTCCAAAAGTCACATCTTAGCTTCTTTTCTTCCTTGTGGATAATCTTGCCACTTGTGTTCCTGTCTTGGGCTGGGGAATGGGTGAATACAGGCTAAGATGTGTATTTATGGAAGTTGCCCAGCTTGCAGAGACAGCAATGAGTTCAATTCACCTCATAACCAGCAGAGATTAAGAGCAGGGTGAGAGGGTCCTATCAAAGTGGGGTCCTAGGGAGCCTTTTGAAAGAGTTTACCTTGATCATCACAATCAGGAAGTTCAGGACACCCTGCTAATTAACTTGTGTGAAGCCCAGAGTTCAGGAGAAAGACTCAATTTTCATGCAAAGTCTTAAGTCTGGCAGAACTGGCTAGATAGTGTTCCTAACCATGCTTGTCTCCTGCTAATTCTGAAGCTACTTTTCCTTTCCAAGTAATAACCAATTTCTCTCAGGTTGGAAATAGGAAGAAAAAGTATGAAGAAAAACAAAACAAAAACAGACCTCTAGGTGCAGAAAGGGGGCTCTATCAACAGCCAGATGATAGAGCCCTGTATTGGGGTATTTTCTGTGTCTTAAGATGAATTTGTCTTGGATTTAGCAAAAAAAAAAAAAAAAAAAAAGCCTCCATTAAGTGAAAATCATTTGCAACAAGATGATGATTCCCTCCAAACGTGTGTGTGTGTGTGTGTGTGTGTGTGTGTGTGTTAGTATTATTCGATTTGCTCCCCACAGGGCAGCAAGCACTTATTTAGGATGGAGCGGACTCCTCCTGCATTGGGTATGCCACAGTAAGGGTCCCCTCTTCCAAAGAAGCAACAAGACTGGAAAAGGGGTTCAGGAAGTAAGGCCTGAGCTGGAGGACCTGGTAACTTACTGCTTTCTTTTTTCCCAGTAAAAGCTAGGTTTGCAGTTTACTGTTTTGTCTGGCATCTCTAAGTGCGAGGTTGTCTTTAGAAATGCACTTTCGAAATAGCACAATTGTTACTGACTTAAACCTTCTTTACTTCACTGTTAGCTGCAAGGTACAATAGAAGGCTAAAACCGAAGTCTGTGGCCATTTCGGAAAATTCACATTCTCTATGGGGAATTCACATTGTGGTTCCGGACAAGGGAAAGGGGTGAAGGCTTGAAAGGTGCCTAGGATTGTAGGAGGAGTTGAGAGCCAGTGGTGGGGCTAGGGATCCCGGCACCGCCGCACGCAATTCCCCACGCCTGGCGCTAGATGTCTCTGCAAGTTCTCCAGTCGCATCCGACGCATACTGGATTCTGGCATGCGGCGGGTCTGAGTAGCCTCAGGGTCTAGGCAGAAAGTACCCACCCAGCCTCTCACCCACAGCCTTCTGGGTGTGGCGGAGGAGAGGAAGATGAAAAGACGGAAGTAACTGGACAGACCCAGGCGACGCCATGAGCCATGCCTATGGAGGGATGGAAGCCTTAAGCTGCTAGTGCGAAGTCAGGCCTGGTTTGTCAAATCCTGGTATTCCCTTATAAATCGAAACCTCCAGTCCTGGACGGCACTCAGCCCGGAAGAAAATGTGCAGGGCGGCGGGGCAGGGGAGGTGCCCTGCTGTGCCACCACACTCCACAGTCATAGTACTTCAGTGACCAACCCGGGCCGGTGGGCCCAGCTGCCCGGAGCCCTCCACTCGGAAGAGAGCCAGGCCCGGATCCCTGCACCGCGAGGCTCCTCTCGCAGCAGCGCCCGCGTTACTCTCGCCTTTTCCTGGGACAGACTTTTAAGAACCGAAATCTCAGGTCAAAGTCTTTACTAGTTCACCTCAAAGGACCCGCTGCACGAAAGAAACAGATATTTAGTCTGGAGGCCCAGCAACAACAGTAACAAAACGAAAGCTCGTTCAAGTCACTCCTTCTTGCAACCATGCGGAGAAAGTCCTCCTTACCGATCACCCCCACCTCCCGTCTTAAACATTCCTACCGATCCTGTGGCATGGGTTGGATTCTCATCTTGTCTAATTGGATGGGTACTGTACTTTGGTGATGGTATCCCGAAGGCACCAGAGGCTAAAAACTGGGAGCTTTTGACAAGCCACATCCCAGCCTCATCCTCTACACTGTGAGTGTTGTGGTTACTGTATTTTATCAAAACTCCAGCAGTGCTTCTCTCTGCCCTTTACACAGGCTGCATGTTTTTGAAGCAGGCCTGGTTAAAACAAACAAACAAACAAAAAAATGCTATGCAAGATTTTGAACTCGTTTGTGACAATATATTACTGGAGACAAGTTTAAATTGAGCAAGTCGTCAAATCTCGCTACGTCAACCGTCCCTCAATCCTGAAAAGGGGATAATATAATTGCATAGGAGTGATTTGGAGGTTAGAAAAGATTACATATGTAAAGAGCACAATAATTGCACAAGAAGGATCTTGTACAAATTAGCCACTATCACTACTAGTAGTGAGTCTGGAATCGAAATAAAGGGACATTAAGTATTGAGTATTAAGTATTGCTCCATGAAACGTTATTGTCTGCTATAGGCAGCTTAGTGAAACATTATAGGTGTCTTTTACTGTGAGTAGTTTCACTGACATAGTCTCAAATGTACTTGTAATAAACGTGTTAGAAATGCAACATTAACGTTATTTAAAAGGTGCAAAATACTTTTCAAAACCACTAATGAATGAAGGTGTCGCCGAGAAACGGTGTTTTCTCTTTTGAACAGACTGAGGTCAGGTTTGGCGCAGCTTTGGAACCAGAGGCGCCAGGTCCCAGAAGAAGAGAGGAAGTGGGAGACCCTGGGGCGGTGCGACCAAGGAAGGGGGTCATCTTCCGCGCCCAGCCCAAAGCTGTGGCTTGTGCGACTGAAGAGCAACTGGGAGCCGCTGAAACCGCGAGGAAAACAGATGGGGGCGCCAAATGACAGCAGTAAAGGCATCCGCGGATTTCCGCCCAGGCCGCCCGGCCACTGGCATCCAGGGCCTCGGCCCCCCACGGAGCCGAGTGTGGACCCAAGTAGACCATTTAGTCCCTAGGGTAAGCGGGGTATGGAGAAGGGGACGGCTCCCGCGTCCGCGTCACCGGGGCAGCGAGTGACTGCCTGGACTGGTGGAGCAGCGGCCGCTGGATCTGGGGAACAGGTGGGGGCGCCGGCTGGACTAGGCTGATATTATTATGCAAACGGCCGGAAAGCCTGAGCTAGGATGGCCACTGGGCTAGAATGGCCCATGGGTCGGGGGAGAGGGTCGACGCCCAGTCAAGTCCTCGCGTGTGTGTGTGGGGGGGGGCCTACGTCCACTGTGTTAGCAGTCCCTTCTCCCCGCCCCCAGCCGGGGAGCCTATACCGCGTTCCGCTTTCCAAGTTCAAGAGGCGGAATTGATTTTTCCAGCAAAACTCACGTTGTTGAAATAAGTTGGCGCCCAGGGGAAAAGGAGGGAAACTTTTGGCATTGACTGTGTATGTGTATATATATGTATATAAATATTCTTCACACCTCCCCTCCCCTTACATTTCTGACGCACCCCCAATGGGTCCAAGGTTAAATGGAAAGTGCCAATACACAGATGGGCAAATAGATCCAGGCTTCGCCCCCCAGCGCGCCCCAAATGTGAGTAGTGAGTGTGTCGGAGGGAGAGGAGGAGGAGACCCGGGTCGGGGTTTGAGTTGGTGCTGGGGAGGGGATGCCGGACCCGCGCCCCGCGCTGAGATTGCCCGGGGTCTCCCTGCCCTTTTGGAAGCTCCCTCGTTGGATCACCGAGTCTTGTTCTTTCCCTCTCTTGGTCTGTGTCGCCAAGCTTTCCCTCTTGGGCAGCGGACGGGTGACCAGGCATAACCTTCGGAGTTGGGGCAGATTGAGGCGCAAGCGCGGGAGGAGATGAGGAGCAGCTTTGAGTGAAGATTGATGTTCCTTAAAATGGTCGCCACCGGCGTCATTATGACTATCAAAGTTATCGCCAAGAGGCTCAGCCTCCAGCCTCGCGCGGCGACGAACAGCAGCAAGGTTGGTCCGCGACTAGCAGCGCTCCCACTCGCCGGCCTGAATACCCGGGGCCGCAGGTAAGGGGCTCGCCATTGCGGGCGGGGGGGGGGGCGCGGGGAAAGCGATGCGAGCCGGGAAGGGTGGAGGGATGTGAGAGGGAAAAGGCCGAGGCTCCCTTCCCCTCTTTTGATCTGGAAACCCTGTTACTTTGCCGCAAATACTTCGATTTGAGGAGGGATGGCGGGGGAGGCTGATAATTTTAAAAGTGGATTCGCAGCGGTACATAAGGCGCTGCAAATTGTGACTGTGTTTAAAGTTAGCTGTCGAATTCTACTATCAAACCATCCAGACTAGTTCATCCCCCCCCCCATCCCCCAGGGAAACTGTGTAGACGAGAAGCCTATCAGCAAGATTAGAGAAGTAAGAAAAGAAAATTCAGGGACTTCGAGTTCAGAACTCATTCAGCAAACAGTGTTAGAATATCTGAGATCTAATCATTTCTGTTTGGAGGCGCGGGGCCCAGCGCACCTCCCCAGCCACGTAGCAAGAAAGCGGTTTTTTTTTTTTTCAAAACTACAAGATTCATATTCTCTCTCTCTCTCTCTCTCTCTCTCTCTCTCTCTCTCTCTCTCTCTCTCTCTCTCTCTCTCTCTCCCCCTCTCTCCTTTCTTCCATTCTCTCCTTGGGTGGGTGGAAGGGAAGCACCCAGGCTTGAGAGGCAGAACTAGGGAGGGAGAGGACTCAGGGGTCCTATTTGTTAAATAAAAGCACATATTTGGTTCTGAAAACAGAAAGATAAGCAATCCAGACAAGAGTGGGCACAGGTCTTCTCCTCCTTACGCAACTCTTCCTGCATCCTCCCCTTTGCCCCCCCTCATGCCCCCAGCTTGTAAATGCTTTTTTTTTTTTTAACTTCCCAAGGATCTTCTCTGGAAAATCAAAGCATTATCTATTATTTAACACGTATCTGTGTCCATGGAAAAATGAGGAAGGCGCTGCATGATTAGGACCTAAGGGGCAACCCAGCAAACTGAGAGCGTAATGATGCCCCTAAATGAAGGGGGAAATGTGCCGCGGCGCGCTCTATTAATCAGACTGTCAATTTCACCCCCGAGGCCAAACCCCCGGGCGAGCAGAACTGGCTGGGAGCGGGCAGAGGACCGGAGCCTTCTTCACTTCTTGTGTCTTCTCGTCTCCTACCTGGATCTATTTGTCTGCTCTTGAAGCCGCCTTCATTACCCACTGACAGGAGCGTGTATTTATTTGCTTATAAACCTGTTACAATAAATGATTATTCGAACGGCGTCATTCGTACCTTAATGACGAGCGGGCGCTACTTTTTGATGAATGACATCTCGGGCTCGGAAGGATGTATGGGTCATTTTGACCAGTCATTCCCTCGCTCTGGCATCCCACAATTTTTCCGCCTCCCTCCAAAAGAGATAATAATATTTAGAGGGGCTTGCTGGGGCTGAATGAGAATTTAGCCCTAGCCGCAGCCCATCATTAGGACGGGACAGCCGCCGGGCCACTGTGACATTTTTTTTTTTTTTTTTTTTTTTTTAGAAAGCTGAGATGATGGAAAGAATAAGAAAAGAGATGATTCTGATGGAGAGAGGGCTCCACAGCCCTACAGCTGGGAAGAGATTCTCCAATTTGTCCGACTCTGCTGGCAGCGCGGTGCTCGAGGCCCTGGAAAATTCGCAGCACCCAGCTCGCCTCAGTCCTCGCCTCCCGTCTGCCCCCCTGCACGGCGCTCTGGGAGACCTCCCCGCCAAGGGCAAATTCGAAATAGACACTTTGTTCAACCTGCAGCACCCGAGCAGCGAAAGCACCGTCTCCTCCGAAATCGCTCCGGCCACCGACAGCCGTAAGAAGCCGGGCCACTATTCTGAGGCGGCCACGGAGGCCGACATGAGCAGCGACGTGGAAGTGGGCTGCTCAGCGCTGCGCTCCCCCGGCGGCCTGGGCGCCGCGCCGCTCAAGGAAAACAATGGCAAAGGTAGGGGCGCCAGCTGCGGACGCAGACACCCAGCTTCCTCCTTCCCCGCTCCGTCGCGGGCCCAGCCAGTCCCGGGCCGCTCTCTTGACTTCTGGCTAGAAAGCTTCCGAGAGCTGTCAGAGCCAGGACCCCTGCTAGGGATCGTGCCATCGGGCTCTGCTCCTAAAGTGCTGGCACAGGCCGCTGGAGCCCCGGGCGTCAGGCCCCAGTGCCCTGGCTCCCGAGTCCCAGCAAATGTTCCTGCGTGTGGGTCTCAGAGCTGGGGGGAGTCCACAGACCGCTAGCTAGCCGCGGACTCGCTCTCGGGGAAGGGGCGCCCTGGGAGGCTGCTCTGAGCCCCGCTGCTTCTAGCACCCCCAGGGCCGGGTGAAGGTGAGCATTTTTCTGGGTAGGCAGCCTAGCCTGGCGAGCCTGGGCTCCAGCGCTCAGGTCAGTGGGAGAAAGAATTGAAAAGTACATTCCAGCTCCTGAGACCTTGGGGTTCAGCTGCTGCTGTCTTGAGAATGTTACACTATTTTAAATTGTCAAAAGACGTCCGAGAAAGGTGGGAGGCCCTACAGCTGTCTTGAGTTTCCAGGCTTTGGTAAACCCCGGAGGTAGGCATTTTTTCCCCTCGGCCTATTTCGCTTCTTAGTGGAAAATTTCTAATGATTAAAAATAAAACAAAACCTTCCAAATTCTGTTTCTGTGATTTGGTCACGAAGGGGGCCCCAAACTTTATTGATTATATTAACGGCAGCAATTTGTAAGCGTGACAGACCCCATCAATTCCGGTAGCGGCTCTCCTGACACGACTTCCCCTCTTCAGCTCAGGGTTCGAGTTCTCAGCCCCTTCCGCGACTCATGCGCCGTGGCCTGTTTGTTTGCCAGGGTACACCGAGAGCGGCTCGGCTCCGGGCACCACGACGTCAGCGTCGGGCTCCGGCCTAAGCAGCCTGCATGGAGGCGGCGGCGGCGGTAGCGGCGGCGGGGGCGCAGCGTTGGGCGGCTCAGGCTCGGGCGCAGATCAGGTGCGACGATACCGGACGGCGTTCACCCGCGAACAGATCGCGCGTCTGGAGAAGGAGTTCTACCGGGAGAACTACGTGTCGCGGCCCCGCCGGTGCGAGCTGGCCGCTGCGCTCAACCTGCCCGAGACCACCATCAAGGTATTGATTCTGGCGCGCGCCCCCGACTCGGGGCCGGGCCTCCCTTGGGGTACCAGGGGTGATTTGTGTGTGTGTCTCTTTTTTTTTTAAACCACCTTTCTCCTTTGTGGGTGGCGAGAGCTAGCCGTGGACATCCACGGAGATTAGTCACCCCAGCAGTTGGCTTATTTATTTCTCCAGGGCCGAACCTGAAACGGTTGGCAGGCCTGGATGACCCGGGAAGATGCCCCAAACCCCGCGTCCATGCTAGGGACAGGACCCCCACCTGTGTCTGGTTCTGTCCACCGCTTGCCAAAGTGTCCCCTCTCCTCTGCCCAGGGTCCTCCTTCGCTCTAGGCAGTCAAGCCTGCTGGGCTTTGTTCTCACACAAACCTGAGATGGAACTTTTCATTTGCTCTTGATCTTGGAGATTTTATTTTCCACATAAATCGTTACTACACGAAGAAAAGGATACTGTATTTTAAAAATCGATTGGGTTGAGAACGTAGTTTCCTAAACATTTTTTTTTCTCCTGGCTAATGGGAAAGGGTATCCTTGGAGGGCGGGGGGGGGGGGACACAACGAAATTGTCTGTATATACTTTATTAATTTTTATTAGACGTCTAGGAGAAATAACTGAGAACTAGGTGGAGTTGGTGAACACTTCACGGAGCATTTGATACTTTACAAAAACACGATAGTCTTTGGGATGGGAGAAGGGCTTTCTTTCATTTAGGGTGATGGCGAATGATGTCTTTATTAAATACCATGTTCGGAACGGTAGGAAAAGTTCCCTTTCCAGTTCACGGCGACATTGCTCTCGCCACTCATTGAAAGCAAACGATTCCAACAGAATCATCCCCTCAACACCCTAATCGGACCTGTGCCCCTGGGGGCGCGTCCTAGCAGCTCGGAGGGCTCAAGACCTCGCGCAGCGACCTCTCAGAAAAGCTTGCCAGGCAGCTTCTCCTCAAAGGCTGCCTGGAATCCCCGAGCAAATCCTGGGATTGAGAGACCCGGTGTGGAGCAAGGCTGGGCACCGGTGGGTGGGGGGAGGGAGGAAGGAGGGAGAGAGAGGGGAGGGGAGGAAGGTTGGTTTGGGACGAGAAAATGTAGCAAGTGTAGACCAAAGCCCCAACGAGCTGCTCAGGAATGCGCCCCTAGACCTGGGAGAGGTGCTGCCCACGCGTGGCTGTGCCCACGGTCCCTGCTGGGAGTGCAGAGGGCTGGAGACCTTGAGATGCCAGGGGAGTAGGCCGAGGGGTTTAGGGTGCGTGGGGGGGGGGGAGAAAGCCCTTCTGGATGGGGAGACCCGGGGGAATGGGAGGAGGGCGGGGGTCTAGGGACCCCTTCCCCCGACGTCCCCTAACGCGGGCGCTGGCGCGGGCTCTCTTGTCTGCAGGTGTGGTTCCAGAACCGGCGCATGAAGGACAAGAGGCAGCGCCTGGCCATGTCGTGGCCGCACCCGGCCGACCCCAGCTTCTACACCTACATGATGACGCACGCGGCGGCCACCGGAAGCCTGCCCTACCCGTTCCACTCGCACGTGCCGCTGCACTACTACCCGCACGTGGGCGTCACGGCGGCCGCGGCGGCGGCGGCGGCCTCGGGGGCGGCGGCGGCCGCCTCGTCTCCCTTCGCCACTTCCATCCGTCCGCTGGACACCTTCCGCGCCCTGTCCCACCCTTACTCGCGGCCCGAGCTGCTGTGCAGCTTCCGACACCCGGGGCTCTACCAGGCGCCCGCCGCCGCCGCGGGGCTCAACAGCGCGGCGTCGGCGGCCGCGGCGGCGGCTGCGGCGGCGGCGGCGGCCTCCTCGGCGGCGGCGGCGGGCGGAGCGCCCCCCAGCGGCGGCTCGGCGCCCTGCTCGTGCCTCAGTTGCCACAGCAGCCAGTCGGCCGCCGCCGCCGCCGCAGCCGCCGCCGCCGCCTTGGGCTCCCGAGGGGTCGTCGGTGGTGCGGGCGGCGGCGGCGGCGGCGGAGGAGGAGGCGGTGGCGGTGGCGGAGGCGCAGGGGCCGCGGGAGGCTCGGACTTCGGCTGCAGCGCCGCGGCGCCGCGCTCCGAGAGCGGCTTCCTGCCCTACTCGGCCGCCGTGCTCAGCAAGACCGCCGTCAGCCCGCCGGACCAGAGGGACGAGGCGCCGCTCACCAGATAACTACGTCGTCGTCCCGCCGCTCTGCGTGTGCCCGGGAGTGTCCCCTCCCTCTGGGGGGCGCACCCCATCCCCACCCCCTGCGCCCCGCGCCCCGCGCGCGCTGCTGCCCGCTGCTGCCCGCTGCTGCCGCTACCGCTAGGGGGCGTCCCGGGGCACCGGAGGTCGAAAGCAACCTGCCGCGCATTGAGGAACGGGGAGGGGGAGAGTGATGGGTGGGCATCCCCCTCCCCAAATTACGTCTATTTTTATATTTTTTCCACCTAAGCCGCCTCCTCTCTTTTTCCCTTCGTCTTTTCCCGCCTTCCAGGCCTCACTTCCGGCCACTGTCCTGAGCTCTCTCGGCTTGGGGGGTGAAGGGCAGGGTGGGGGACGCGATCTCCTAACACATCAGTCCTCGAGGGTGTGGAGCCCTGGCTGTATGCTGTCGTCCGGGCCCAGGGCCCTCCGGGTGGGCCGGGTGGCTGCACATGATGGAGACCCTCCCTCCCCTCTCCACCACCACGACCCAGAGCGGGGACTGGTGCGCGCTTGTGCTCGGGAGACGGGAGCGTCGCCGCCGAGGTTTATGCTGCTGCTGCTGCTGCTGCTGCTCATCTTTTTCTCCTAGCCTTCCTGTCTATTCTTTAAACGAGGGTGGAAGGAGGTGGCAAATGTTCTGTCACACTGAGCTTGCTAGGGCCCCGGTCCCGGGGGAATGGGAGGACGGAAGTGAGAGGACGCGGCAGGCCCGGCGACCCGAAGGGCGCGAGGCCGGCGGGGTGCGCGCGGTGAGCTGCGCGGGCCAGGCCGGTCGCGGCTTCTCCCGGGAAAAGACACACAAAGCCGAGGTGGGAACGGGTGGCGGCGATGCCGCCTCCTCCTCCATCTCCCTCTGTCCTCTCTTGGTCTTTGGTTTCAGGGTTGATGAGATGGAAGGTTCGTGCATATTTTATGCAAAATGTGATGGCTAATGAGGTTGACCGTAGCCAAGGCCCGGGAAGGGAAAAGGGAAACCGAGGGAAGGCGAGGGCAGGATTGACAGATCACTGTAGAGAGGCGTCGTCAGCTCAGTTTTCCAATTGCCGGGTTCCACTCGATCTGGGAAATACTTGAATCTCTAGATATATGATATTATCCTAAAAAAAATTTCCTTCGACATTTTTCTAAGTTCAAACTCTGTATCCTCGACCTCTTCCCTCCTCGCTTTCCTTTTCCTCGGGTAAAAATGGTTCTTGGCATATTTCTCACGCACGTCTTGCAAAGCCACAGCTGGGTTGCTGAGACACTGCTCTGCCAAGCCCGGCTACAGGAGGGGTTTCCTTGAACTTGAAGAAAGGTACATCAAAACCCACCAGTGTTAACTGCCACGTCAATTTTGATGCTAATAATGTGCAGATTATGACGAAAATTGCCAATCATGCTCTCTGATGGACCTCCTTTGAATGTGGAATTGGAGAAAAGTTCCCCGCACGGAGACCTGCTGTCAAGTACTAACAACCCGCTAAGGGAAGTCATTAGGAGAGACGGATAAGAGACTCGGTACATAAAACATTGTTCTTGGTGCATAGAATGTATGTTATTTAATGTTATCTCTGTT